>NC_086317.1:253296825-253451825 GCF_036172605.1 Pelobates fuscus | reverse complement strand
AAATATTCAGTAACATGAAATAATTACAAATAGTAAATACACCTTAATTTTAAATATTGACAGTGTTATTCACTTAAGTGAGAATTAAAAGTGAATTGCAAATTTAAGGAAAAGTATTAAATTGGATTGGCTGAGGTCATCAAGATTGACGATCTCAGCCATGGAGGCAGGGGCTAGCCACAGCAAGACCAGTGCAGAGACAATGAAAAGTCAAGTAAACTTACATTTTACCTCCACTCTGAGGGGGGCTGGGGCGCTAAATATGTAGTAAACACTATAGTGTTAGAAATACATGTTTGTATTCCTAACATTGTAGTGTTACTTTAACTTTAAAGCCGGTTCAGCAATGTGTGTATGCCCACTGTACAAGTTCCTGCTTATATAACATGAAGGAATGCAGGAACTAATCATACCATTGGAACTCATCCTGTTTATATGTACCAAAAGGGGCTTGTATCAATACAGCTGGTAATCTTTTGCTCCCCCATTATTTATATAAACCCAATTAAACTAAGCAGACTCCAAACAAAAAACACTCCCAAGTTAATATTTTACATGTCAGTAATTTCTCCCACTTACCTCGAATAAAATAAAATGCTGAAATGCAGATCAGTGGTTATCACAATATGTGTAAAGTTTGCCGTTTATTTACTTAAATAATTATTTCCCATACGTGTGGATGTTAATGGAAATGTGGACATTTGATTACACTGATAATTCAAACACTTAATGGCTCTACTTGGAGTCTGAGGCGCTTTAATTTGTTTAGATTTGATCTTGAATTGGAAGTTAAAGGTGTTGCAGGGAACACAAAAATTAGGTACAATACAGCTTGAAGCGGTTGCATTCATCTCATATATGTATATAAATTGGTAATCAATGTACAATTCTTTAAAACATTCGTGTCTCATTCACAGGGCCTTAAATACATTTTTTTATTTTTTTTTTATGAAATAATTCTACATGTTCTATTCCCACAAACCACTTCCATGAGTGCTGCTTTCAATTGAATTTACTGGTGAATTGAATTGTTGGTGTTAAGCACCAACAGCCTGACCTCCTTGCATAGGTTATGGTGCATAAAGATGTCCTGTCACGAGAGCCAGATTGGCATCCCCTCCTAGAAAGCTCTGTTTCTGTGAGTGGTGTGTTTGCGTAGTGACCGAGTGTTGTGTGTGTGTTGAGGAGGAGGCAGAGTGTGTCTGTGTGCTGTTGAGTATTGTGTGGCGTGTGAATTGCATGTGTGGTCCAGTGAAGGGTTAGCTGGATCACTGGTGGTCCAGTGAAGGAGCATCACTACACCAATATCAGGTACAAACTACTTAAAGAGCACATTTGCGGTTCCAGTCCCAAGTCAATGACTCAGAACACCGGTTGCTGCATCCTGAGTCACTGAGAAGGGCCAGGGGACTGCAAGGGTGCTCCTTTAGTTGTCTGTTCCTACACTGGTACAGACCACACTGCTCCCTCAGCGAAGTGACGGGCAACAGAGCTGAGCAGACAGATCTTTTGACGAGGATTGCAGATTGGCGCAGTGTGGCTTTTTGCCACGAATGGGTAATAACCTCTCAATTCTTTCCTATGGGAAAGTATTGGATTGGCTGAGATCATCAAGACTGATAAAGACAATGCCAACTGCAGCGAGAGAGAAATGGTAACTTTTTACCATTCAGAGCGATCCGAGGTGATTCAGCAAGCTAAACAGTTTAACATTATAGTGTTAGGAATACAGGTTTGTATTCTTTACACTATAGTGTTCCTATAACTTCTTTCTTTATTGACTTTCATGTTTGTGGTTATTTTAACTGTATACATATGTTTTGCAACATACATTATTACATTTTATGGGATGCATCCCTTCAGTATGGCTGCGTCAGCCAAGTTTAACCAAACTATAAAAAGCAGGTTGGGTAAATTACCCAGATTTGTAGGTTAAGATTAGGGTGGTTAAAAAGAAGATTATGTAGAACACCTTGTATCTTGTTGAAAAGTTACCTTCATTGGCATCTGGTCGAGAATTCTTAATGTAGGCTGAAAATTTGGCAAATATGTCCATGCCTGCAGTGTTGGACTCTGGGTGCCTTGCTGCTAGTTTGCGGTACCTGAATGAAATATTTGGAAAGGAATATTAATTTCTTCTATCCCAAAACCTCAACAATGTTTCTCTGTCAAGAAAAGGGTGCAGAAAATAATATTGAAAGTAAGCATTTTAAATTAAACAAGTTACAGGTTGTTACCTGCGTGGGGCACCAAGAACATTTGGCAACTTGGCTGCTATGGACTACATATTGTAAATAAATTGTATGTCTATTCATTACAATTCACTGTTTATTGAATAAACCATTTAGTCTGGAGTAACTGCAGCGAATAAAAATCATTTTCTCAATTGATCTTAATTGACTACATTGCAGGCAGAGTCATTCTTTGCTGAATATATATTTATTGCTGGTGTGGAAGCGGCAAATGAGAGAGTTTGGCAATGTACAAATTTAAAGTATTGACTTATTTCATGTGCAGACCCCTGATAAGATTGTGTGAGGATAGAAAATGCCAGCTGAAATTAGACCAGTGTGATACAAATAATGACAGCTTGGAAGGCAACCAATTTAATAAACACAAGGGAGTTTCTCTAAGACAGATGGTTACAAGCTTCTGATAAGATTAATTACTTGACAATTATTTCTGCAGTAGGATCTTGTAACCTGGATGCAGATGAGTTGCTTGCAGTACCCAAAGCAAAGGCATTTACAACCCGGTGTTGATACGGAGGGCACAACTTAATATTGAGCGTCTTCTATCTAGGACATTAGGAATCTATGCTCTGAAAAATTGCTAACTGTATGGATCCCTATTATGATTTGGTAAACAGTGCAGGAGCACAAGGAAACAGGCTGTGAAATGCCATGTGAACCAAAGTACACCAGGGAATTAGTGTGTACAAATGGCAAGATAAGCCTCAAGAGATAATTAACTACAGGTCTCTGTATCAGTGGAAGTTAGAGGAATGTTGAAAACACGGTTACTGGATTCTACCATGGATAGCAGGCATATTTTGTAACACAGCAGCAGGTCACGTAACCACTGTACAAATGGCCCATTACCATTATTCTGTGTATGGGATTTACAGCAGCCCATTCCTGCTGCCTTAATAGAGCTGAAGAGCAAATTAGCAGCATCTTAATGCAGCCCTGACAGCTTGTCAGTAACTGTATCAGGACTCTATATTGAGGTCTTTCAGTACCGGGAAGGCTTGGTCATGTAACTTACTTTGGAGGGCACAATACTTCCTCAAGGAACTCTTCTATCTTATTTACATCAGTCTTCACTTCATGGTTGTAGGTTATGAAGGGTGGATGAGTACCTGGAGCGAGGTTCTGCAAATCTGCAGGTTTTCTACAAACAAAACAAACAGTAGATGCATAAAACAGAACGTCACATTTTTTTTGTATAGAAAAGCTTTTAATAAAAAGTGTCAATTCTTTAAACCACTGACCATCCTGAGTTGTAAAAACTATCATTTAATTCACATACATTTTAAACAATTGATACATCTGATACAAGACACACCTGCTAGATAATTTTTGTGATTAACCTCTGTGCTTAATTTACAAACACATTTTGATATAGACTTTTCTTCTATATCAACATGCTATTAGGAAAACACAAACAAAAATAAGTATATAACAATAACCACACATGAAAACATTCTCTCTCACACACACACACACACACACACACACACACACACACACACACCACACACACACACACGCAGATCAAGTTTACAAAGCTACTTGGAGATGCCCCAACAAGTACAGCACAGCAGACTGATCCTAAAAGAAGTATCTAGCAGGATTTTATGCAATTAAAATTCATGGCTTCGTTGGGAACAACTGTAGGAAATCACTTGGATGTCTAAAGCCCGTTTCTCCCACCCCTTGGATCACTCATAACCCACATTCCTTTCCTCTTAAAACATACTGAGGGGCAAGCAATATACTTCAGTTTAGATCAGCTTGTTCCTAGGGGACTATTCCATGCACTAAACAAAACACTCTCCAATCTATTTTACAAAAAAAAAAAAAACCCACAGAACTATGCTCTGTATTCTATAGGAGTCCATCTGTACAGGATTCTTTCATACCAAGAATTACAGCAATGTTATTTATACAGTTTTACTTTACTCAACTGCTTGCAATTATTAGAGTGCATAAATAGCTTTTGAAAAGATTGCACTGTGTATGCGATACTGGTTTATAAATCAATCGTAATTGAGAAAGAATTGAAAGCATGTATTGTAAACATTCCTCTATCTTGCAAAACCATAGCTTTATTAACAAGTATAACAAGTAAAAACATTACTAAAAAACAAAAAAAAAAACTAAATTATAATATACATTTAATTAAAATAAATTAATGAAAGTGGAGATGTCTAGGGTTTTTTTTATGTATATTTCAGTTTTCTGAAACACTGTTAAAAATAATAAGCAAGTACTAGTGATTTAAACAATGCACACTATATGTAAATAAAAGGGTGTACTTTTTTTCAAGGGACGTCATAATGTTACATCTAACCGTATAGCCATATATTATCATTTAATTAAGTCTAGCAGGCAGCAGAGAACTGTAAGGCTTTTGAGAGATGGAGTGGCCTGTAGTTGAGTGGTGTGAATTGTATTCAGCTCATTTAAAAACAGCTGTAAATGGGCTCTCTTGTTGTATAGTGCCATGTGTAGCACCACTTTTAATGCAAGTCCTTTGGCTGGAACAAAGCATCTATAGATTCCTCCTTTTACATTTAAAAACTATATTAGTACCACCAGGCAAGACACTTTCAGGGTTAATCACTAAAGCAAGAATTTCAAATTTGAGACCAAAATAGCAGAATTGGAAAATTCTTTAAAGGATCACTATAGTGTCAGGGAAACTAAGCGGTTTTCCTGACATAGTGCCCTGAGAGTGTCCCACCCTCAGGGTCCCCCTCCCGTGGCGCTGAAGGGGTTAAGTTCAGTCACTTACCTTTTTCCAGCGCCGGGATCCCTCAGCGCTGGTGACCTCTCCTCCCCCGCCAGGCAGCGGAGCCGAATGTGCATAATATGCCTCCAGCGTTGCAGATGCGCCTCTAGTGGCTGTCCAGAAGACATCCACTAGAGGCTGGCTTAACCCTGCAGTGTAAACATAGCAGTTTCTCTGAAACTGCTATGTTTGCATCTGAAGGGTTAAAACCTGAGGTACCTGGCACCCAGACCACTTCATTGAGCTGAAGTGGTCTGGGTGACTATAGTGTCCCTTTAAGTCAGCTCCACCTCCATTATGGCTTTATTGCTCTAAAATGTTCAATTTGCATTTTCACTTTAGTGAATGACCTTGTTTATTTGCTTCTACAGCCGAGACTGAAAATCAATAAAATAGCAAAAAACGCACAAAAGGTGAAAGACCAATATGAAAATTACAAAAATTTAAGTTTTCGTATTTTTGGTCCTTCAGATTATTTTATTATTATACTTTGTAAATAATTTGGAAATTCATAAATAAGGGAGGTTAAATATACTCCCCCTCCTTCCCCTACCGGCTGTGCCGCAAGTGGGGTCACATCTACTAAACAGAGTAGCCAGTGGCTATAAAAAGGCAAACAGCAGGGAAGTTATTTCCAATAAAGAAGTATCTGGCACAGGTCCCCCATGGTGGGGCACCGCACTCTATAAAACAATTAAATGAGGGGGACTTCTGTTGGGGCTATAAAACTAAACAGAGGGCAGGATGTTCTAGTGTCCCTCCAGCCCCCTCCCAGGCTATTAAATAAAATGATCAAGGGGAAATAGTGTCCCCCCCCATGCCACACATATTGTCGTGGGTCGTGGCCCTAAATAATAAAGTGGGGGTGGACCTATTGTCCCTACTCATTGGCTGCTCTCTGTTCAATAGATACGCACCAACCCATGGCACGGCTTATAGGGGCAGGAGGAAGGATTTAACCCCACTTATACTAATATGGGGGTCACATTTACCAAGCCTGGAATGGTGGAGTGATGTAAAATGCCCTCGCTGTCTGATAGCCTCCCACGCAACAAAAATACTTCCAAGTGTGATACCTGCCTCGTTGGCACAGATTCCAACCCTGCCCTATTACTGGCACAGATCCCAATAAAGTCAGTGGGATGTCATATCTCAGCACCCTCAGTCATTAACAAAATATACCCAAAACTAGAGAAACCCCAAATCCACAACCCATGGACACAACTAACCAGAAAGTTAAGAAAACAGGTGAGGCGATAATGGAAAAATTCTGAGCATGTATGCGATACATTGTTCTACCAGAGCTTATATTCATGTACTAGATGTATCACCATGGTTTCTATTAACAGGCTCTTGGAATATTGTTTGCGTTATGTTGTTGTCCATTATCCAGTGACACATAGCATATATGGACAGTTGGCAGCATTGTTACAAAGGTGTGAAATGCAGACCCAGTTTAACCCATTCTGTTCCTACCTCCTTACACCAGCCTGCATCTTGCCCTTGCAATAGTGTCGAACGGAAAATATATATGAAGAAATAGGACATGTTTAAAAGCACCAGCAACTTAAAACTAGAATTGGGCAAAGACTGAGAATAAGCATGCCACTGATGAAATGTGTCCCACTAATGATGCATAATGGCACATGCAGTAAGTAGGGATTGTGTCAATCTGACAGCTAGTAAAACAAGGCTGTGCACATGCAGAGCACTCTGCAAGAAAGCTCAAAGGGGCAAAAATGTCATGAAAAATACAACGGTGCACTGTTGCTATGCAGCTAGGACTGTGGAACAGGAATCTCAGACAAAAGAGACTGTTGCATGTTTTTTATTTTTCCTTTTACGGTTGATGTAGACACCATACTAGTATTGCATCCGTTGTTCTGCATGTCTTATGGGTGTTGCACATGTGGGTCGTAGCAGAATGGAGAGTGAAATTTGTGTGGAATGTGATGTCTAGCTGTATTCTAGAACCATACTAAACACGCCAACTCCAGAGACCAGTAACTGGATGGTTCAGTGGCAATACAACTTACCTCTTTAAGTCAACCGTGGTCACATTAAACACAACTCCTTTTAGCCAGAGGATCATGAAGAGCCTCTGTGAGAAGGGGCAGTTCCCAATACTCTCTCCATCGATCCCAGCCTGAAATGACATTATTAGACATTACTTTAAGAAAAATAAATGTATGCATAAAGAACATACCAATTAAACAAACCATTCTACCAAACTATATAGAGCAGGTAACATTGTCTACCATGGTAGGGTCACAGAGCCATGCTCTAAAGGCTGCAATCACCAACATGGTAACTTGCAGCAACACTATTTAGGCTAGACTGGCAGATTACAGCCAAGGGGTAATTAGTCCACTGGCTGGTGGCTCAAGACTGTAATTAGCAGCGGCACTGGCTGTGTACAAGTGTTTTCTTGATGATAAAGAAAATAAAGTTTCAAAGAGAAATAAATACATTTAGAAAACACCTCTTCCTACGTAGCTGCTAGAAGATGACTGCAGCTCCCAATGTGAACTGGAACAATACAAGTGCTATTGTATTCTACATCCTATTGATCATGGACATACTTGAAAAACTGAACTCTCAATGCATAAATCCTGGTAAACACATTTCTAAATAAATGAAGTGTGTGTGTTTAATGGAGTTGTGTTTATATTATTTTAGGATATAAAGAAATCTCAACAAGTTTTGTCTTCAAGGCCCAAACAGCCCTTTGCAATTGTATCCAACTGCTACTATATATCTAATGAATAGTGGGGGCACATTTCTAACAAAAATTATTAGACAGGGACACATGGGAAAACACTGCTCTATAAGTTATAGCTATAATGTTTATGGGAAACCGGAAAAGAAGAAAAAAAAAGTTTTATTTCATCGAGAAATCTAGAATGTTTTGTCTCACATTACTCATTTTATTTATATTATACACACACAATTGTAATTAACAAGTAAAACATTCTCAGAGACAAGAAATCCCCTAAAGCAGGGGTTCCCAATTAATTTTTTCCAGTGAAACCCTTTGACATAGTGTATCAACATCATGACAAACACACTCACTGACAAGCACACATACAATTTATAATTTTTAAATTTTACTCCACCCAGCCTCTCTACCTTTGGGAGTGCTGGCATGGAGTCTATGTCCTTGGGGTCCAGTGGGGCTACTGGCGTGCCTTCCTTGGGGTCCAGAGGGGCTGCTGAGCGGCTAGCTAGCTGTGATCTCCCTGCTCAGCTCACTCACCCACCTCTTATTGATGCCTGAGTGATGTCATATTCCGGCTCCGGCATCATTGCTGTGCGCGCGAGGGAGCTGAGCAGGGAAATCACTGCCCACCACTCCCTCGCCACCCACGCCCATTTTGTTTTGAGAAATTTTGGCCGAACCCCATTTGGGAAACGCTGCCCTAAAGCAAGAAATTGGGAAGTGGAAGGGAGAAGGCATCCACACACTAGAGGCACAAATAATGACATTTAACTTTTTATCTGGTGGGAAGCGCTCCTTCGCTGAGGGTTTGACCTGTCCCAGGAGACCAACAGTAATGTTACTTTCCCAGGGATTCAGTCCATAATTTGCACGTGCTCAAGCGCAAATTATGGAGGAAAGAAGCTATAGTTCTTTCCTGCTGAGAGATGACGCCATATTGGCTGTCAGTTTTTATTAAGGTGACTTCACATGAAAAAAGCCCATTAATAAAATGTTTGTAAGGGGAACCTCCTAAACACTCCAATAGCCCTTCAGCAAGCAAGTGTTTTAGGGGTCTGAATTGTTTCTTTACTGGAAATAAATGCTTTCTCACTCTTTGGTGCTTTTCAGTAGAAGGGTTAGATGTAAATGTTAGTTTTGTTATGTTTCTTTGATTTTTCATTGGGGGAGGTTGCCAACACGGTTACTACTTTTTAAAAAGAAGCATTGAATTTAATACGTATAAGATGCATCCGCCTGGATTGCTGTGCATGTGTCATAGATCCTTAATTATTCTCTATGAATCAATTAATGGATGGAACGGCCTTTGAGGGGCAATATAAGAAGAATAAAGCTAAGAGCTCAGAGGTTAAACACATCACAGAGATGTGTGAAATATTTCAGTATGGCATGTAGTTACAAGAATGGTTTCTATGGCCGGGTAACACCATCAAGCATGTAAATGCCATTCAAATACACAAAGCTCCCTCAGACTATAAAAGGGCAGTGCATGATCCCTTCACATTCTGAACAGATAAAACAATATCCTATTATTAGTACATGTAAATACCAGCTCCTCTTATCTGCAGCCCAAAGCTACAGTATGGGTTTAAATCGGGCCTGCAGACATAAAAATAGCTAAATGACCAATTTATACACCCAGGACTGCAAGCAGACAGGGCGTTAACGTGTTATACAGCCAGTGCAAGGAGGTATTGTACTCCAACATACACACCAGGACATTAATACTACAGGGAGCACTGTGTGGCTACAGGCACTGGTTTTCCAAAGTGTCAAAATTAAACAGAATCCTAATGTGAATCACAGTCTGTTCTCACTAGCTTTGCTTGTGAAGAGATCCAGATGTTGGATTATAGGCATGAGAACTGTACTTACATTGTACACACTTAATGCAGCTGGAGGCTGGGCTTTGAGACAGAGAGGGATATTCATACAGTGTCGAGTTCTATAACAAAATAAAATACGCCCTGCAACACTGTCACTCATGTTCTAGGACAGGAATAGGCAACATTTTCGTAGTGCTGTGCCAAAACAAGATCTTGAGGTCCCTTTGAGTGCCGCTCATATTATTTTAAATTGAGGGGTGTATGTTGCCGTTTTCTGCTTGTGTTATTTATGGGCGCTACAGTTGCTTTGTAGCATTGTATTTGTGCACATGTAGGCTTTTATATTGGACTGTTTGCAGTATTGTTTATGAATGTGGGCTGCTTGTGGAATTGTGTAGATATTTCACATTGTGCTTTCTTGTGGTGTGTGTACATGTGCGGCTGCTTGTCTGGTTGTTTGCATGCCAGTGGTGTTGTGGGGACGGTTTGTATTATTTGTACGAGAAGGAGGCGGATTCTGCAGCTCTGTGAATATCAAGCAGAGTAGGCGACTTTCCTGGGGTCCAGTGGGGACCGGGATGGCCAGGTACAGGTTAAGGGCAGGATCTGAGATAGCTTCCACTGGCTGCCCTACACAAGTGCAGATTCCCGTTCAAGTGCTTGGGGGAAATTTCTGAGATCACTTCCTCTGAGTGCTGCAATGTGTAAATGGAGGATTGTCCCTCATCACCTGCAATCACTGCTCGAGTTGCACCAGCAGATATCTGAAGTCCCACTGGGACTCCTGATAGGCCAAAGCCTGTTCGTCTCTAGCAGTGTTAAATGAAGCTTCCAACAGTAATGAATAACACACGATGTGCAAAGCATTGGCGTGTGCTTTGGTACATCCTCATGCATCCAGGTACACCCTCATCCCAATCTGTCCAACGTGTCTCACATTTAAGTGAATCAGTGTTAGTTTTGGCTGCAAATTCCAATTTAGTTCTAGTCAGTCACAGTCTTTTGACCAAGAAGCCAAACTAGTTTTAGTCGTATTTTAGTCATCTGAATTGTTTTAGTTGACTAAATCTCAATATTAGTTGACTAAAATTTGACTAAAAATAGTTAGTCAACAAAATTACACTGTGTGAATGCATGCTTTCTTCCCCATAATTATTGTGAATTATACCTGGTATTGGCACTGCAGATAGCAGAAACTACAAAATAAAAGGGTTACATTTATTTTCATAGACTATAATTTATAGTTTCTTAGTTAGTCAATAGTTTAAATTGCTCATTTTATAGTGGTGTCAAATCTCTAGAACATCTCAGATAACTTGGCCAGTTCACAAATTCAGCACTATATAAATTACTACACAAAAATCACTCCCCCCACTAATACTACAACACTATTCACTACGCAGGTTAATGGAGATATATATATATATATTAATTATGTCTTGTTGTACTCTTGTTCCTACTTCACACAAAAAAAAGTGCAGCTCCTCAACTATATATGCCAATTGTTAACCATGTTATTATGTACTGAGCATGTAACTGTTTAAGCTTGTACTTTCCTCTGCACTCAAAAATAAAGAATTAAAAAACAAAAAAAAACACCCCCCCCAAAAAAAAAAAAGTTGTGTGCCACCATTATTAAAAGGAACACAAATATGTATTCCAGACCCTTTAGTGTTAAAACCATCTACCCCTCTTGCCGCCCCATCCTCCCCTCCCCCCCCCCTCCACAATATGGTAAAACACAGCCAACATCTCCTCAGAGATTAATTGAATCAATGCATCTCTATGAGGAAAGTTCAGTGTCTGCATGCAGAAGGTGGAGACACTGAATGGTAGTCACACTGTGCAGCACTGCCCAAGCACCTCTAGCAGCCATATGAGTGGCCAGTGAAGTTATCACCAGGCTGTAATGTAATCACTGCATTTTCCCTGAAAAGTCAATGTTTACAGCAAAAAGCCTGAAGGTAATGATTCTACTCACCAGAACAAATTCAATAAGCTGTAGTTGTTCTGGTGACTCTAGTGTCCCTTTAAAGGTTGAACATCTGTATGGATGACCATTCTGTTAATGCTTTAGTTTAAACCTAGTATAAACTGGTTATTTTAAAAGCGTGAGGTAAATATAAAAAAAATAATTTTTTATATCAGTGGGATTTCATGTAACTATATATGGGTGACATATTCATTATATTGAGTATGTGCAACCATAGGATTTCCATGGAATATGAAAGCTTAATTGTATTTAAATACACTACTTGGGAATATTCGATTCTCCCTTAATATTTGTAACCACTAATGAAAGAAATGGTTCAATATGCTCATATCATAATTAATTAAGATAATAGGTATATGTGTCATTCCATTTAATATTGGAAATTATTTATAGAAACATTGCATATTTATTTTTGTTTATTTTAGATTTTTTTCAATACACATCACATTAGTGATACATAATATATAATATTTATCACATTATGCACATCACATATTGAACTAATGCCATACATGTCTCTGAAAGAATGTATTATTCACAGTGTAAAAGTATGTCTGTTATACATATTTCACTTTCTAAATATTTTAGTTCACTGTTTATAGACAGCCCAAGGAGGGTAATTCATGATGATTCAAATTACGAAATAAATATATTGGAAACAAAGTTACTAACATTTTTTTTTGTTCCAGTAGATAAAATGTGTTGTTATCTGTCGATTTCTTTAATTATATTATGAGAATACAACAGAATGAAGGTGGAACGCACACTAACCATAGGTGGGACGCACGTGGAACGCGGAAGTGCAATACGATCTACACTTCCAGTTCCGGTTAGCCGAATGCGCCAAATTTGATTGCCAGCAACAGTAGGAGAATGGGAAACAGCTGCACGATCTATCTACAGGACCAATCAAGAGATGGACCCCGGGTACCACCCCTGGAACCACCAATGGACATAGGGAGTAGCCCTATTTAAAGAGGACTTTGGGAGGGTGGGAATAGGATGTATTTCTAATCTGTTATAATTGTATATTGTTTTTATATACGGTCCCTGAGGAAGTTCTTTACAGAACGAAACGCGCAGGACCATACCATTATTTTACTATATTTTATTGATGGTGATTATTCACCTTTTATCAATAAACATCTTTTTTCTACTACTACTCACCTGAAGTCCTGAGTATCATTCAGAAATCCAACGAGGAACCAAGGGATCATCAGCCCCCCATATCCACTGGGGAAGGCACCCTATGAGCGATTTATTCTCTGTTATCTTGTGAGTGCATTCTTATTCAGCGCATGAGATGTGTTAGACTGTACTTCACTATGTCTATGTATTTTGTATGTTTCTTTTAGAATTACTCTCAGCCGTATCCCGCAGTTTGTTGTAGTGTTTGTGATTATAAGAAAAGGTCGTCTTCTCTGGGTAACGATCTTGGGAGGCTGCATTGTAGCAATCAAGCTAAGTATCTGTATATATATTTCACTACAATCACTGTCTACAGTAGTGTGTATATTGCATTGTACTATTTTAAAAGCGTAGACGAAAAGGTAGATTGAAAAAGCAGAGTTCTACCGTCCAATGGCACATCAAGTAGAGAGAAGCCTCTTGAAAGGACAATACTATAATTAGCTTAGCTTGCTTAAAGCGATTATCTTCTGTGAAGATACTTCAGGGCGCAGGAGTTAAGAGATCAAGTGCACTCAGGTTTCCAGAACATATAGAGAAGGATGCACTGATTCTAGATGTAGTCTGTTACTTGTTAACCCCATGTGTTCTCAAATGTATAAATGCATCGTTTCCTGGATGAAAATGATATACAATATTGAGTCGGATCTTGCTTACTCTATTGGTAGACTATTTGTATGCCACTTAATGTACCTCCTTCCTTTTTAGAACACAAGTCAGAATAAATGATGTCTCCAAAATGTACCAATAAGGTTACACACACACCTAGATATTTATATTCAAAATACCTTTAATGATTATCTCTATTACACCAAATGTAGTATGGTATAACAATTTTTTTTTTTTTTTTACTTATTAAAAAAAAAAAAAAAAAAAAAAAATGAATGACAGCCACATCAATGAAATATTTCAAAAGACATTATATTTAAAATAAATATAACTATAGCGCAGCGGTTCCCAAACTGTGTGCCGCGGTGTCCTGGGGTGCCGCAGAAGGTTTCCCTGGTGCTATGATTATAGCACTGGGGAAACATAACTGCTGAACAGGGGCCCGGTTGGGTGCCATGGTCCTTTAAGACTGCGACCGGCCCCTGTAATGTCAGCCGGCTGAGAGGAAGTGACAGGGCGTCTTTAATGCAGCACAGTGTCTTAGTGCTGTCTCACAGTAAGTGGTCACACTGTTTTAGTACAGTTTGACAACTTACCTGGTGGTGCTCCAGGTGCTTGTACCACATCCGGTATTCCCCTGCAGGAGAAGCCAAATATCTTTAAAAGAATTCAGCACTGGCAATGCAGAACACTGCTCACTGGCTGCAAGCACTCAGTTGATGTTCGCAACAAATAAGCATAGTCATGCATAGCTCTGTAGTGCTTTTAGGATTTTCCAAGAGAAAATATGTGAACATAGCGTGCTAAAACAGTTAGTCTACTTACTGTGGGACAGACAGGAACTACAGGCACTATAGTGGTTATGGTGCTTGGAGTATTTCTTTCATTCTTTTAAAGGTTTAATAAACCTCATTAAATGAATATGTGTAAATATTTATTACAATTTTCATTATTTATATAGTGGTAACTTATTCCACAGCATTCTACAATAAAAAAAAAAAAAAAGGTGCATGTATATATATATATATATACACATACATACATATACATATACATATATACATATATACATATATACATATATACATATATACATATATACATATATACATATATACATATATACATATATACATATATACATATATACATATATACATATATACATATATACATATACACACACATACCAGCAAGTATCTAAAAACAAATATAGATTAAGAGATTAATAGGGTCCAAACAGTTTAACAACGTATTATTTGTGTTTTAACTCTTAAAATTCCAAAAACTATGCATTCAAAGTCATCTCAAGGTGATATAAATGTATTTTTTGTGAATACTCCGCAAGCAGTATGGTACAAGTATGAGGAAACATATACTTGTTACAATATAACCTCTACTGCTTTACTCCTTCCAGAAAATGGAGTTAGACAATCACATATGTTTATTTCATTTAACATAATAAGAATACTTTTTTATTGTATGTTTGTATCTTTTAGTGAATACGAGTAAAAATAAGAAAGGAGGGGGGGCGTGGCCGGACCGTGCATGAGAGCAGACGTGTAGTCTCAGAGCTCCGTGCCCTCGGCCTTTCCTAACAGCTACCAAAGCCTGCAAAAGAGCCCTAAATGGTCCGAACAAAGACACCTGCTCCTGGGTACCCCCCACACCGGTTCCCCGAGGAACAGTAGAGGTACCTTAGACGATTTTGTGTCCACACCGTCGGACTCTCGCTCCGCCGGGCCTACTACAAAGATGGCGTCGGCTTCCCCTGATGCAGAAAGCGCGGGAGCCCCCTCCGAGGACGGGGACCAGACAGATGCGCTGACACTGATCCGGCAAGAACTCTCCCGGATCTCGTCCAGCATGCTCACTAAAGCAGACTCTACCGGGATGCTGAAAGAGTTTCGCGCTGCTATGCGGGAAGAGATCGCTTCCATGCGCACCGAGTTGACGGCAGTAGAGGTGAGGGTAGAAGCCCTTGAGACAGAAGCGGAGGCGAGCCGGTCCCAACACAGGTCTGCTGAGGTTGCCGCCACAAGACAAGGTAACCTCTTACTCACTTTGAGACGGCAGGTAGAGGACTTAGAGAACCGGAGCCGCCGTCAGAACATCCGCATCCGCGGCCTACCCGAACCGGACTCAACCCCGCTGTCTGAGACGGTACAGGCCCTGTTTAGGCAGATCCTAGGCCGCAACTGCCCAGAGACCATCCAATTCGACCGGATCCACAGAGCCCTGGGCCCCCCGAGGCAAGATGGGAAACCCAGAGATGTGCTATGCTGCCTACACTCCTATAGCCTGAAAGACGCACTAATGGCGGCCACCAGGGGCTCAGACTCCATATCGTTCCGGGGAGCAAACGTGGCGCTGTTCCAGGACCTCTCCAGCCTGACCTTAGACGCTAGGAGAGCACTTCGGCCCATAACTGCTATACTACAAGAGAAAAATGTGCCATACCGCTGGGGCTTTCCGTTCAGCCTGCAGATTCGACAGAGCAATACCTGGCTGCACATCCGATGGCCAGACGATGTGGCCCCCACTCTACGGGCGTTACACATCCCCTTCGTACGCACCCGTAACTGGCTTCTAGAGACACCATTGGCACCCAACCGAAGATGAGGTACGGGCAGCCCACCGCCGGACGCGCGGAGAGAGCGAGTCTCCCCTGCTCGGATGATTGGAGGCCCGGCGGGATCTGAAGAGTGACCTCCTACTAGAGCCCAGAAGAGGTCCACTACTGAGGTACCTGGGATGGGCATCGCGGTTGACCATAGTGGGCAATAGCCAGTAGGTTGGGAGGGGGGACTGAACCTCTGACACTGGCCTAAGATGACTCTGCTGTTGCCCCCCCCCCCCGTGCAGATCGGCAACACCATGAACTTGGGACGCTATCCCGTAACTAAGCTTACCACCTCACCAACCCCCCCCCCATATTGATAACATTGGGTTAGCGTATTTACCAAGCATCAGCCTCTCCCTGGGATTTGGGTGGGGGATTGGTTTCCGGAGAACATCACCCAGATGGGACTCGGGTGAACTGGCTAAAAACGACCTAACTTGTATGTTGCTTTTGGGGTGGCTTGGGAAGGTGAAATGAATGTATGTAAAAGGTAGCAATAGGTCCAGTAACATATGGTGTACCTCGAAGCCCGGGGAGATGGGATTTGAGGATTGGCCCGTTAGCCTTGTTTTAAGCCCCCTGACCTATAACATATCAACCGAACCCAGGGCAGTACCTAGACCTTAGCCCTAGTTTTGCTCAAATCAGACCGGCCGAGGGCCGGACGTTGTAGTTTACGACACACTAAACTTTTTCTTCACACTGTACCACATTTACACTGATTGCACTGAGTATACCTGTACGGTTTCTGTGTACGACCCCGAGGACAGACTGCGGGGTACGGACGGGAGGACCGCGGGCGACTGAGTCACTTAAAGGGTTTGGGGACTCAGACCTGACGGACGCCTTCCACACAGTCAAGTCCATTCACTTTTGATAGCGGTAACTCCGCTATTTCCTGACCTCTCTCCCTACCTCACCGACCCCCCCCCCCCCCCCCTGACAGTTGCCCTACCCCCCCCCCCCCCCAGACTGCACCCCCCCCTTCCTCCCACTCCCCGAACCCACCCCTCCCCCCCCCTTGTCGGCTATGGCTGGGAGCCCGGGTGGGGGTTTCGGCCCGGCCCCTCTGCGCCTCTGGACCAACAATGTGAGGGGCCTTAACACCCCAGAAAGGAGGTCTCATTTGCTCCGGTCCCTGTGGGCGGCCCGGGCCTCAATAGCGTTCCTCCAGGAGACCCACTTTAAAGGTGCAGCTCCCCCCCCCCTGAGGGACTCGAGGTTCCCAACTGGGTATTTCGCAAACCACCAGTCAGCCAAGAGAGCAGGGGTGGCAATTCTATTCGCCCAACACATCCCGTTTTGCTGCCTGGATACGAAAATAGATCCGAACGGGCGCTACTTATTCCTAAAGGGTACAATTGCCGATAAGAAGTATACGCTGGCCGCGATTTACGCCCCGAACTCGGGACAACACCGATTTCTCTCAAGGACCCTCCAACTCCTGGACCGGTTCCGGGATGGACTACTCATTGTAGCTGGGGACACTAATGTCCCACTAGACCCTCGTCTCGACACCTCTAGAGGGTGCAGCTCGCACTCCGGTCTCTGTGTTCGGACAGTCGGGAAGGCCCTGCGAGATTCGGGCTTGGCTGACGCTTGGAGAGTGCTCCACCCGGAAGACAGGGACTACTCGTTTTACTCACAGGTCCACCACGGTCACAGCCGTCTAGACTATATCCTGATTGCTCAGGAATACCTGCACCTCCTTCTGACCTGCGACATCCAGACGACCATCTGGTCGGACCATGCCCCGGTACTAGCCACGTTGCGTTCACCCTTGTTTAAACCGAGTGACAGACAATGGAGACTGAATGAACAGGTGCTTGGGGACTCAGTTGTGTGCACAGACGCGAGAGAAGTCATCCGACGCTACTTCCAGGAGAACCCGGCTACGGACACCTCTCCACAAGTTAGATGGGAAGCCCACAAATGTGTCCTCCGCGGCCACTTTATTAAGACCTGCACAAGACGCAAACGGAACCAAAATCACGCACTGAAGGACTTACACAAACATACAGCGCAGCTGGAAATAGTACACAGAGCTGATCCGACCGAAGACAATCTCCGACCCCTGCTAGAGGCGAGGAGGGAACTACGCTCCCTCTTGTCCCAGAACCTGACGCACACACTCCGCAAATCCCGGAGATTCTTCTATGAGAACTCGAACAAATGCGGTCGCCTGTTGGCCCACATGCTCCGCAAGAAAAGGAGACAGTCCCGCATTACTCTCCTGCAAAAGGCTAATTCGCCCCCCGAACGGAGGCCACAAGCCATCATGGAAGAATTTGGAGAGTTCTATGCGAAACTGTACAACCTACCGAAGGAGGTAGGAGCAGAGGCAAAACTTCGGAGACGTGCCGACATTCGAGAATACCTGGAACAACATCTCACCCAGAAACTCACGCAGACCCAAGCAGAGGACCTGGACGCCCCCATCACCCTGGAGGAGCTAAAAGGAGCCCTTAAGGCAGCAAAAGCAAACAAGGCTCCGGGTCCCGACGGCTTCCCGGTGAGGTATCTGCGGACATTTGAAGAGCTGCTCATGCCCGAACTATTGACAAGCCTTAATTCGTTGCTGGACGGCGGGAGGTTCCCGGAGGATACATTGATGGCCACAGTAGCGGTGGTCCCCAAAGAGGGTAAGGACCCCACATCCTGCGCCAGCTATCGACCTATCTCCCTCCTTAATGCGGACCTTAAGCTTTTCACGAAGATCCTGGATCGCCGTGTGGGGGAGGTAGCACCAGATCTGGTGCACCCGGACCAAACAGGCTTCATCCCAGGACGGGAGGCGAAAGATAATACGACCAGAGCCCTCAATATCATCCATTCCGCTAAAACCACCTCCCGAGGGGGCCTCCTGCTCTCCACCGACGCCGAGAAGGCTTTTGACAGAGTCGACTGGCAATTCATGGAAGAAACCCTCCAGGCTATGGGTTTCGGCCCCAACATCCGAACATGGATAGCAGCCCTATATACATCACCGAAGGCCCGTCTGAGGATTAACGGAGCACTATCCCCCGCTTTTCCAATCAGCAACGGCACGCAACAGGGGTGCCCCCTGTCCCCCCTTCTGTTTGCCCTCACGCTAGAGCCCTTTCTGGCGGCGGTCAGACAGGATGGGGGTATTACGGGAATAAAGGTAGCCAAATCGGAACACAAAGTGGCCGCATATGCGGATGACTTTCTCTTCTTTATCGGCAATCCGATAGTCTCGCTCCCCAATCTGCTACGGTCCTTTCAAACATATGGAGCGCTCTCCAACTTACGCCTGAATACGGAGAAATCCGAGGCTCTGCCCTTGGAACTCCCCCCCGGCCTAACAACCCATCTGAAGGCAAACTTCCCATTTCGTTGGTGCACGCAACGCATTAAATACCTCGGCATCTGGCTGATGAGAGACCTAGCAAAGATGTTCACGGAAAACTTCCTTCCCCTCCTGCGGACACTGGCCGCGGACATGAAAAGATGGGGGGGATCCTGTATCTCATGGTTCGGGAGGATAAACGCGGTGAAGATGAACCTCCTACCGCGCCTCCTGTACTTGTTTCAGACGATCCCCATCAAAATCCCCAAAACCTTCTTCAACGAGATGTCCATGGCCATTAAATCGCTTCGTCTGGGCCTCGGGAGTAGCCAGACTCCGACACACGCACCTGATTAGAACAAAACGCCAGGGTGGGGTGGCACTTCCCTCGATACAAACATACTACCAGGCAGCTCACCTCCTCAGGGTGATAGAATGGCACGTGCTGGACACAGATAAACAATGGGTTGGTCTAGAGCGGGCTGCTTCCAAGGAACGCCTGCCCTGGATTACCTGGTTGCCAAAACCCGCACAGACTAAAGAAATCAGGTCTCACCCACTCATTGGAGCTACCCTACAGATCTGGGCGACACTACGGTACAAGCTCGACCTCACCACCAACCCCAATCCGCTGATCCCAGTGATCTATAATCCTGAGATTGCCGGAGGCTTGGCCCCCGGGGATATTGTCGGCCTGGGTAACCCAAACGCCCCGTGGCTTGGCGACTGGTGTGCAGACACACATCTGAAACCTTTAGAGACAATAACCTCCTCAACACCTCCAACGGGGCTAGCCCGTTTCCGATACCATCAGATCCAACACTACCACAGCTCCCTCCAGGGAAAACAACTACTACTCAGGAAAAAGTCGAGCTTTGAGACCCTCTGTACGGAGAATCGACATCTGCCGCGAGGCATTTCCACGCTGTATTCCATGATATTGCAAGCTACCAGGCTCCCCCCTGCGAGATACCAATCTAAATGGGAACAAGTCACGGGAACTACCCTCTCCGAAATGGAATGGGAAAAAATACACGTCCTCGCCCATCAGAGTACGACCAGTGCGAAACTTCAAGAAACCAATTACAAGCTCATGACGAACTGGTATCGGACCCCCAATAAGCTTTTCCAGATGGGGTTGCTACCATCAGCTAGGTGCTGGAGATGCGGAGCGGACGATGGCACGGACCTACACATCTGGTGGTCATGCCCGCCCATCGCGGCATTCTGGCGACAAGTCCACGAGAAACTACGCGAGATCCTTGACTCCGACATACCACTACAACCCCTACCGATGCTACTCCACCACTCCACGATGCCCCTAGGAGCCTACAAGAGATCTCTTACGCGACACTTCCTAAACGCTGCCAAGAGCCTCATCCCAGCCCGTTGGAAATCCACAACAACCCCCACCATTGCTAACTGGATGGAAGCAGTAGAAGAAATACACAGTATGGAGAGCCTCACAGCTGACCTACAGGGGACGGCGGAAAAGTGCGCCCGGCTGTGGGCTCCCTGGATCGAATACATGGCCCGTGTACCGGCGGGTTCCCGGAGACGTGGGGCTGAATAGACGGGAGTGTGGGTAGACTCGGGTTGTTGGGCTGTGGGCCGAGGTGTCGCTGGCGGACCCTCCCCCTGGTTTTCCTCCCTGCTGTTGCCGACACTCTCTCCCCCCCCTGGTATCCCTCCCCAACAGCCCTCTTTCTACCATGCCCAAACAACAGTCCCCCCACTATATGGCCATCTGACCAAGCTAAGGTTACGGATGTAACATACTGTATACAGACGACGGAACCACCCGCCTTCACTTGAGTTATATGGAGAGGGAAGCCTCCCCACTCCACCAGGCACCTAAACGACGTTGACAAGACCTGACAAGGGATCCATTACCACTCAGACTTACCCCCGACCTATATCTCTTCCCCTCTCCCCCCCCCCCCCTCCCACAGAGGGGTAGACAGAGACTGACTAGAGACAATAAAGATGCGGAGTTGCGCCGGCTCAGGGCATCTCCAATTAGGATTTCAGTAAAGTGCCTACTACAACATAGAACTAAGTGATTAGTCTGCCAAGCTAACCTATACCTAGGCATCATTCTGAAATCATCAGAGGAAGCTGAGTTAAGGGGCATATAAGATCAATTAAGCAAACTCAGTGATGTACATTCGACCACATAAGCAGAAAAAGGCCCTGTATCTCCCGCATGACTCTGGGCGACTAGGTCGCACCTCCCTGCTAAGAATCGAGGTTGAAACCCCCGGTTGGGTCTCCTGCATCCACAATGTAGATAAGAACGCCCAACCCGCTTCGCACATTTATCTTGATTTACTACCCCCTTAATGTATGTATGTTTACTCACTTTCCCTTATAACTGCTAAAATGTTTGTAATGTTATAATGTCTTTATAAAACCTAAATAAACACTCAGATTGTCAAAAAAAAAAAAAAAAATAAGAAAGGATGATGCAGGTTAAAAACCTCTGAGTGTTTTTTTTTTTGTTTTGTTTTTGACAGCTGAGCTGGGTTGCCAGTTGGTAGTTCATGAAGTGGCAGAAGGCGGGTAATTCCTAATTAGCCATTCAGGAAGGGTAGGCAACATAATGAAAGATCCAGTGAACAGAAAAATGGGCACCAAACAAACATGAGAAAACAAGGAACGGATAAGGGCAAATCGATACAAGACCCTCGAACAAAGAATAGAAGGGCAAGGATTATATAGGGTCTGAGCTTTATGAAGTATAGGAAACTCTCCTCCATTAATCATGCATTGTCACGCAAGCAACACAAATAATGCTCCTTTGTTAGAACATCTGCCAATGATGAATGTTGAGAATGTCACAGGATTAGGTGACAGTTTAATAAATTATTTAGATCAAATATCCATCCACAGAGGTGTCAACATAGCGACTAGGAGAAAAAAAAAAAAGGTAAAAAAATAAAGTTGGTGTATAATAAAAACAAAATGCTCCTTGTACAATAACAAGGTGTTCTGTTGAGTCACATGTAGAAACCTACATTTATCACGATCTTTCTAGGAAAGAGCAGGAAAACCTGGTAAACGTGTCACTTAATGCAAAATGCACACATGCACCGTGTTGGCAGAATGTATGCAAATTGGTACATATTGTTTTCTGGTTGTTGAAGCTTGAATTTTTATTTCTTTGCCCCCCCTCCTTCAATTTCCTCAACAATTTACCTGCCACTGAATATACCACTTATTTTTCATGTAACTATGTACCAACATCACGGAGTGGGTGTAGTAAATATGTTTCAGATGCACTGCTACCGTTTCAGCAATACGTTTTCTAGTACAAATTATATTATGGGCTGAAGTTACATTTAAAGGAACACGAAGAACAATAACCAACACAGTATGCGGTTGTTGTTATGGTGCCAGGAGTGACTATGTCCTCCCACCGTAAATAGTCAAACCGTTAAAGAATGATTTGACAACTTACCTGAGGTTTGACAGGCACCTGTTGCACTTACCAAGGATTAAGGACCCCAGAGTCTGAGCCATATTTTGTTCTTGGGACTATATTTTGGATTGGTATTAACAGAACCACTTCTGTTGTGCCCAGACAGAAAGTTACATTATTGGGATTATGTTTTATCACAGACCTTTTGTAGCACAGACCCAGTTAAACCCTGCATGGAACTTGAAAAGTATAGTTATGCAGGGTTAACCATATTTACAAACAGACGCCATTTCCAATACTTTTTAACATTAATGTTGAGTAAGTAAAGCCCATTAAAATATCTGATTTACAGATACAAAACAGATGTACTTTTTTTTTTTTTTAAATGTCTCCACCAATGTTTGTTTTATCAGATGTTTATCATATTTAACAAAAAAAAATAAAAATAGAGAAAATATTTCCCCATAAGATGATTTGAACCCGGGTTACTATATCAAAAGTACAAGCTCCTAAACAGTAGGCTACAATGGAACTCACAAAGTGTCAGTGCTAGGTTTTAAAATGACACTATAGTCACCAGAACAACTACAGCTTATTGTAGTCGTTCTGGTGAGTATAACCAGCTCTTTCAGGCATTTTGCAGTAAACACTGTTTTGTTTCAGAGAAAATGCTGTGTTTACATTATAGCCTAAGGATACCTCTACTGGCCACTCCTCATATGGCCACTAGAGGTGCTTCCTTGGGCATTGCTTTACAGTGTGCAGCACTGACATTCAGTCTCTCCACCTTCTACATGGAGACACTGAACTTTCCTCATAGAGATGGATTGATTCAATGAGGAGATGCTGGTAGGCCAGGGCTGTGTTTGGCTTGTGCTGGCTGTGCCCCTGATCTGCCTCCTTGACAAGCTCAGCCTATGGGAAAGTATTGTGATGGGCTCAGATCACCACTTCTAATGATGTCGGTGAAGGAGGCAGATCAGGGGCAGACTGAAATAAAGGCAAGATCTTATTAAATTGAGGGGGGCTAGATGGTGTTGTTTTTTTTTTTATTCTTTATTTTTGTAGTGCTTTGCAGGATATACACATTAACAGAGACATTGCGCTGGGCATCACAAAAGATTATCTAATAGCGTACATAATGTCAGCTTCACAGCACTTTTTTTCTTTTTAAGATTTGCATTTAACATTAGAGTATTCATGCTGGTAAAACGTATGGTCATGTTAGAGAAGATTATTCAGAGGAGTGATATAGTGACAGTGGTGAAACATGACAAATGCAATCATTCTATGATCAAGACTGTAATAGTGCTCTAGCAGTGCTTGTGGGGAAGAGATTAATTATAACACTGGAAACCTAACTGCTAAACAGCATATTGATAAGATTGCACTAAAATAAAAACGATATAACATAAGAGTATAATACTCGCTTGAACATGGGCTAGTCTAGGCATAGGTATATTTCGTGTTTAATCGATGGACTACGGATAATACCCCCCTGCGATCCCCTGTGCGAGCAGTCCAAAAAACAAAGTCATACATAAAATAGAGATGCCAGCCGACATACGTGGAAATTCAGTTGGGGCATAGGAAACAGTGACGATGGGCATTTTGCCTGACTTGGATTCCAAGTCCCGTTGGGGTCAGCCGATGCCTAGTCGGGGCTGGATGCATGCCCCCAGTGTTGATAGTTGCAGCTTGTGTAGTCCCCCCGGTGCGAGGCGGCTTAGAGCCCCTGAGCCATGTGGGGGTGTGTTGGCTGGTGAGTATAGTGCCTTCCAATCTGTGTGCCGGGCTGGGTTCACCTGTCTTGGGCTGTGACAGCTCCCTGTGTGCGTTCTCAGCGCGTTCTCCTCTGAGTTTTGTGCCCCTCCATTTCATTCGCTGTGTCGGGACGGTCTTGCCCCATTGAGGCTTGAGTCTCGGTGCAGGTCTTCGATGAGGGTGCCGTGGGGGTCCTCTCTTGGGTATCCCCAGGGCTCCAGGCCCTGTTTTGTTGCTGCCCACCCTGGTGCTCAGGTGTGGTCCCGAGGTGGTCCCTTGCCCGATATGGACTGTTGCGGGTACAGGGTTAGGGGGAGCTTCTGCTTCACTCCGTCGGGTACCTCGTGGTGCAGTGCATGCCATCAGTGGCTTGTGTTTCGGAGTCCGCATGCGAGCCTTCAATTGCTTCCAGAAGGAGGAAAAGATGAGGTTTAGCCGGAGCTCTGTAGTCAGCCACACACCTTGTGGGTAGGCTGTATGGACGGCATCCCCCATTTTGGAGGCCCTTGTGATGGTAGGTGCGGGTCTCTGTATCGTGGTCGTTTGTCCACCGCTTTGTAGGGGTATCATGAGGGGGTAGACCGGGATGACCCCCGCCGGTCCAGAGGGGGGGGAACGAGGGCCCAAGGTCTGATTCTTGGCCGGTCGTGGCTGCAGGAAAGCGGCCGTCCCTCCTGCGCCCGCCATGCTTGTAGGCCTCACCATTGTGCTGGGTGTATGGGGTTTTGTTCGTTGCTTGTTTGGCGTCTACCTGTGCACCCCGATGTCCCCACACTCTGGGTAGCCTTTCTGTCTCGCTTATTAGCCGTTGTGGCCCTTAAAATTTGCTAAAATGATCTTTGCGGTACAAATCGAAACAAAATTTGCTTCGAGGTCAGGCCCCGCCCCCCCCCCCCCAAAACAGATGTCCCCCCCAAAACAGATGTACTTTTTAGAGTACTTGGCTTAAGAGTTTATGAGAGAGAAAACAAACAAAACAAAACAAAAAAAAAAAACTCAAATAAGAAAAGCTTTTGGGGGCAGGGCCTGACCACCATACCAAACGGTCGCACTAAGCCTGAGCTCTGTGAGGAACTTTGAATCGAAGTGAGCGAATAGACTTTTGAGCCTCTAATCACAAGCTGGAAGCTACGAATGCTTTAGTAAGGTGGGCGGGATCGACATCGCCCTCCTAATCTCGGAATCTGGGGCGGAAAGTCCTGCGCCAGAGAGGGTTATCCCGGCACCCCATCAACCTAGGGTCTGGGGGAAGCATCAGCCAGGAGCACAGGCAGGAGAGTGGTATTTTAAAATGGAGGCTGGAGAAAACTAAACGATCCAGCAACTCTCACTCGAGTCCAGACTGGACAGAATATTTGAAGCATTCTGGATGAAGTTGGCAAGCAGAGCAAAAGGTCTCTCACACATACAGTCACCTGCTGACTCACCTCTGCAACCTTATCAGGATCCAGTGTCCAGCAAGTCGGTATGCTCTCCATGGAAGCAGGGCTTGATACCGAGCCGCAGTCTTCCGTGGCAGGCTGCCGCAGACTCTCCCACTCAACTCCATAGCAGACCGACGAAGCAAAAAAGTGCCACTCACCTGTACAGTCTCCCCGATATCTTCAGGCTCGACCTGAGGCCTCTACCCCTCGGAGGGCGCGCTTCCGACGGTGCAGACCGCAACGGCTCAACTCCAGACAGGCTGCTAATGGGCCTGTTCTGACGCATGCTTAGGCAAGGCCTGAGTTTTCCCAAATCGGGAAGCGGAATGTAAAGGCGCGCACGGGGAATCTCAGAGGCTTCTATATCACCCTATGGATCTCATGCAGTACGCCGCCACCTTGGGGGACAATGTCATAGCAGCAGCTGGCGTGGACTAAGTGACTCTCGTGACACTTAACAGTTATTCAGTTTGTTTATTTTGTCAAGAGTCTAGCTTCTGTTACACACCTATTTTTTAATCAGCGACCACCACAAAAATGTC
The DNA here is from genome assembly GCF_036172605.1 of Pelobates fuscus. NCBI lineage: Eukaryota > Metazoa > Chordata > Amphibia > Anura > Pelobatidae > Pelobates > Pelobates fuscus. The sequence goes on along the minus strand of NC_086317.1, from coordinate 253,425,390 downwards.
AGTCAATGTCAGTTAGCGTCCGTTAGCTCAGCTCACATACTCCTGAGGACACTATTGACTCTTCGCTGGCCTATGTTTCTACATCTCAGCTATGCAGTGCACTAGCTTAGCCTTGATGAGTGTTCTAACTACCCAAGCTTGACCTATTTATATTATGCATATGCCACTACTCTATCCCATCTTTTTTTACCTTACCTATGGTTTTTCAATAAAAAAATATAAAATAAATGCAAGTTATTCTTGAGTGCCACAATGCATAAACGCTGCCCATACATACCAAACCTGTCCAAGTCATAGCAGTATACCTAAGCATATTTAGCCTGTCTATTCTCATAACGCATTGTTCTGATTTCTCAACAACTATGTCATTAAGTGTATTTAAAATGCTTGCTACTGCTGTTGTGGCACGGTGAGTTATTCTTGTATATATTTAATCCATTGCACACACAAAAAAAATTACAAATAAAAAAAATTAATATATTATATATATATATATATTTAATAAAGAAAAGCTTGTTATAGACGAAAGAAACCTGGAAACAAAACAATGCAAAAAAAAAAAAAAAAAACACGATTATCTGCCAAAATGTCTATTTTAGGAAGGAAAAAAAGAAAAAAAATGGCCCAAAAACTGACAGTTTTTCAAATTACATCCAACACCACAATACTACCCCAAACCAGACAGACTTCCTGCCTCCCACCCAGCAAAGCTTACCAATATGCTTGCCACAAAAGGACGGTCCAAAAAGTTGATGCAATTACCCTGGAAGATTTTCACTCTTCCAGAAATGTATAGAACACCAAAAGAACAATTAAAATCTCGCAAGGAATGTCTTGATTTGTACCGCAAAGATCATTTGGGATTTAGGTTTCATTATTACATTTGATTATTTTATGGGATGGCTGTCTTACAGTAAGAATGCGTTGGTTTAAAAAAAAAAAACACGCAAGAGAAAAAAAAAAAAAAAAGCTGAATTTAAAACCGTGTCCTTTGCCAAGGATAGAAGGTAGAAATGCAGTATGAAGTCTTAAACATGCCTGTCTATGCTCATTTGCATGTCAAGCTGGACCACTTCAAGTCCAACTCAAGATTTGCAGAAGAAAAAAAATACTAAACAGACCGCCAATAATGGTTCTTCTATATTAAGCATGTCAAACTCAAAGTCTAGCACGGGCCACATAAACAAGGTTTAAGTTTATGTGGGCTGCAAAAAAACAAAACCTAAAATTTTCATAGAAACATAGGTTTATTTTGAAAATTACGGTATTAAAAAAAAAAAAAAAAAAAAAAAAAAAAAAGCAGCATCCCCTTAACTAAATCCCAGTCCTCTCCCCCCCATATACTAAATCCCAGTCCTCTCCCCCCCCTCATATACTAAATCCCAGTCCTCTCCCCCCCATATACTAAATCCCAGTCCTCTCCCCCCCCTCATATACTAAATCCCAGTCCTCTCCCCCCCCTCATATACTAAATCCCAGTCCTCTCCCCCCCCCATATACTAAATCCCAGTCCTCTCCCCCCCCCATATACTAAATCCCAGTCCTCCTCCCCCCCCATATACTAAATCCCAGTCATCCTCCCCCCCCCATATACTAAATCCCAGTCCTCTCCCCCCCATATACTAAATCCCAGTCCTCTCCCCCCCTCATATACTAAATCCCAGTCCTCTCCCCCCCCTCATATACTAAATCCCAGTCCTCTCCCCCCCCTCATATACTAAATCCCAGTCCTCCCCCCCCCTCATATACTAAATCCCAGTCCTCCCCCCCCTCATATACTAAATCCCAGTCCTCCCCCCCCTCATATACTAAATCCCAGTCCTCTCCCCCCCCTCATATACTAAATCCCAGTCCTCTCCCCCCCCTCATATACTAAATCCCAGTCCTCTCCCCCCCCATATACTAAATCCCAGTCCTCCTCCCCCCCATACTAAATCCCAGTCCTCCTCCCCCCCCATACCAAATCCCAGTCCTCCTCCCCCCCCATATACTAAATCCCAGTCATCCTCCCCCCCCCATATACTAAATCCCAGTCCTCTCCCCCCCCCCATATACTAAATCCCAGTCCTCTCCCCCCCTCATATACTAAATCCCAGTCCTCTCCCCCCCCTCATATACTAAATCCCAGTCCTCTCCCCCCCCTCATATACTAAATCCCAGTCCTCTCCCCCCCTCATATACTAAATCCCAGTCCTCCCCCCCATATACTAAATCCCAGTCCTCCCCCCTCCCATATATACACTAAATCCCAGTCCTCCTCCCCCCATACTAAATCCCAGTCCTCCTCCCCCCATACTAAATCCCAGTCCTCCTCCCCCCATACTAAATCCCAGTCCTCCTCCCCCCATACTAAATCCCAGTCCTCCTCCCCCCATACTAAATCCCAGTCCTCCTCCCCCCATACTAAATCCCAGTCCTCCTCCCCCCATACTAAATCCCAGTCCTCCTCCCCCCCCATACCAAATCCCAGTCCTCCTTCCCCCCCCCCCCCCATATACTAAATCCCAGTCCTCCTCCTCCCCCCCCCCATATACTAAATCCCAGTCATCCTCCCCCCCCCCCCCCCATATACTAAAAACGTGCATATTTATGTAATATTTTTACCTAATTAAGTAATTTTAATGATTGCAATTCGAGGGACCTGCCTGCCAACCCAGGCCGAAAGTCCAGATAATTTAATTTGCTAGCACTGTGTTTAACCCTGTAACTTTCTATGACACCCTAAATCCTGTACATGGGGGTACTGTTTTACTCGGGAGACTTCGCTGAACACAAATATTAGTGTTTCAAAACAGTAAAACATATCACAGCGATGATATTGTCAGTGAAAGTGAAGTTTTTTGCATTTTTCACACACAAACAGCTCTTTCACTGAGGATATTATTGCTGTGATATATTTTACTGTTCTGATACACTAATATTTGTGTTCAGCGAAGTCTCCTGAGTATAACAGTACCCCACATGTAGAGGTTTTATAGTGTTTGTGAAAGTTACAGGGTCAAATATAAGGCTTGATTTTACTTTTTTTATTGAAATTTGTCAGATTGGTTAGGTTGCCTTTGAGAGCGTATGGTAGCCAAGGAATGAGAATTAGCCCCATGATGGCATACCATTTGCAAAAGAAGACAACCCAAGGTATTGCAAATGGGGTATGTTCAGCCTTTTTTAGTAGCCACCTAGTCACAAACACTGGCCAAAGTTAGCGTTTTTTGCATTTTTAACACACAAACAAATATAAATGCTAACTTTGGCCAGTGTTTGTGACTAGGTGGCTACTAAAAAAGACTGGACATACCCCATTTTGAATACCCTGGGTTGTCTACTTTAAAAAATATGTACATGTTCGGTGTGTTTCGGGCATTTATGACAGATAACGGTGTTACAATGTCACTATTGATACATTTAAAATATATATATATTGAAACAGCAATTTCCTACTTGTATTTATAGGCCTATAACTTGCAAAAAAAAAAAAAAGCAATAAAGCATGTAAACACTGGGTGTTTTTAAACTCGGGACAAAATTTTGAATCTATTTAGCATTTTTTTTCATTAGCTTTTGTAGATAAGTAAAAGATTTTTCAAGTAAAAGTGCAAAAACATGTTTTTTTTTTAAATTTTTCACCATATTTTTTTTTTTTTTTTTTTTAATACAATATATGACATAATACAAATAATGGTATGTAAAGAAAGCCCTTCTCGTCGTGAAAAAAAAATATAGAACTTGTATGGGAACCGTAAATGAGAGAGCGGAAAATTACAGCTAAACACAAACACCACAAAAGTGTTAAAACTGCTCTTGTCCTTAACGTATAAACATCGCAAAAACAGGCCGGTCCTTAAGGGGTTAATCACTTTGTTTCTGTTTATGCAGCCCTAGCCACACCTACCCTGGCTATGATTGACAGTGCCTGCATGAAAAAAAAAAAACTGGTTTCACTTTCAAACAGGTGTAATTTACCTTACAAAATTGTATCTCAATCTCTAAATTGAACTTTAATCACATACAGGAGGCTCTTGCAGGGTCTAGCAAGCCATTAACATAGCATGGGATAAGAAAATCTTAATTAAACAGAACTTGCAATAAAGAAAGCCTAAATAGGGCTCTCTTTACAGGAAGTGTTTATGGAAGGCTGTGCAAGTCACATGCAGGGAGGTGTGACTAGGGTTAATAAACAAAGGGATTTAACACCTAAATGGCAGAGGATTGAGCAGTGAGGCTGCAGGGGCATGTTCTATACACCAAAACTGCTTCATTAAGCTAAAGTTGTTCAGGTGACTATAGTGTCCCTTTAAAGGAACACTATAGGGTCAGGAACACAACCATTTATTCCTGACCCTATAGTGTATAACACACCATTTAGGTGCTTGCCCCTCTTAGCCCCTGTAAAAGTTAATAAAACAAACTTTTTCCAGCGCTGCGCAGGTCCGCTGGCACTGGCCCCGCCCCCCGTGACATCAGAATTGCCGATTTTTAGCCAATCCAATGCTTGGCTAAAATCGGTAAGGGGGCAGGGCCAAATGCCATTTTGGCCAATCAGCACCTATGAGGAAAATTCAGCGTCCCCATGCAGAGCATGGAGACACTGCTGCCTACTGTGCAGCACTGAGCCAGAAAGCATCCCCAGTGGCCATCTGAGGAGTGGCCACTTGGAGGTATCCCTAGGGGCAATGTAAACCTGAAAAGGCCGTGTTTGCATTAAAATGCCTGAAGGCAATGATTATACTCATCAGTACAACTACATGAAGCTATAGTTGTTCTGGTGACTAGTGTCCCTTTAAATTAGTATGGGGATGTGACCGTTTTTTTACATTGAAGATTTTCCTGGTAAACTGTGACTTCTCTGTTTGAGTGAACGGTGAGACTGACAATCTTTCCATATCAAAAGATATCATAGCCCAGTTTAGACAAGGCAAGGCAAAGCAAAACAGTAAAAATAAAGAGAAGAAATAGAAACATAGTTATATTTCTCCTTTCTCTATTTTGACTGTCTGGTGCAAAGGACAGAGCTTTGAACAATGATTGACAGAGGCCCAAATGGAGTCTCCCACTTGCATGATAAAAGACGTGTGGATGTCTACATTTATTGTATTTTTTCCACACCTCACATCTTTGGACCATAGGCATTTGTGTCTAGGGAAGCCTGGGATATAAAAGAGTATGCACAGAATTCCCCCTTATGTTTATTGCAAGTTTTAATTGGCTTTTTATGAACTCACTTCTGCCACGTACAGTTCAACACCAGAGCCACTTGTCTGCTTAGGTCATCATGCAGTTAAGCTAAAAAATAACTTAGTTTTGTTTAGAAAACAAATCTAACATACGTCTCTATATTTTGAAAAAAAAAAAATGTTAAAGCAACACTTAATTCTTATTTTTTTAAATAGATCTGTTACTAAACATATGCCTCAATATCAGTCGTTTCTCTGTGGTAAAAAGTTAATTTCACACAGAGTGACTTAAGCGATCCTCGTTGAAGTACAACAACTTTCAAATCTCGCTCCTTGCATCCATAAAAACAAATCCGACATATTATTTGCAATCTTAATGGGACACTATAGTCACCAGAACAACTGCAACTGTTACGAAAATAAGAAAAGTTTGTAAAAAGTCCCAACTACTCAAGTATTTAAAGAAAAAGCAAAAAAAATAAAAATAAACAAAACCCGCAACAGATGTCTTCCAATACAGCTAAAGGGTTAAGAGGTAGCACATCCAGGCACAGTGCTGGAGGGGAGAGAAAGACAAGTTATTAAGGGAGGGAACACTGCAGGCTGCAGAATAGGGAATGTAGAAAAGAGAGGGAATGAGAACAGAAGTCAAGAGAGCGTGAGAGAGGAGGGGGAAGAGAGAGGCAGAAAAAAACGGGATGGTGGGAGAGAATAAAAAGGACATTGTGGGGGGAAGGGAGCCGAGAGAGTGCAAAGCATCAATGGACTGGCCATATTTCTAAACTACCAAGCCTGATAAACACAACTCTCTAACATGTACTAGTTCAGACTATGTTATTACCTCAGGGAACAGTTTACATCAATATTTTTGGCATTTTGTGAGCAAAACATTTGTAGATTTTAAGAACCTGAGAATTAAAAAAAAAAAAAAATACAAAATAATAATAATAATAAAAAAAAAAGTGTCATACAAAAATCATGTTGCAAACCCTACAGTATCTCTAATATTTCTTTTTTCTGAAAGGTACAATATCCCAACATACATTATCCTGCCATAGTCTGTTAAAGAACACTACATGAATGTTTAGTGTAAATAAAATACATTCATTATCGATAACTTAACAGCAGGTAACATTTGGAGAATAAAATCATCCCTGGAGAGCTTTGGAATTGTTTTAACAAAAGTATGGTATGTTTATGATACAAAGAGAAAAAAAAAGAGAAGCTAACATTTACAGGTTGTTTTAAGAAATATAAAGCATAAATGCTGTAATTCCTTCATAACAAGGTACAAATGAATTATATGAATTTTTTAAATAAAAAAAAATCTAAGAATAGCCAAATATTTTAAACTACAGTTCTAGAGCATCATGTCCCGGTTTAATATAAAACTAAGAACAGAAATCATGTGCCTCGATCTCAGACACATTGATTACACAAAATTAACACTTTTTAATTGAACTGGAGGACTTGGCCATGAGACTTTAGGCAATCTAACCAAGCTGTAAGCAAACGGCAGTAATAAGGTTGTCCCTTTAACACTTGCACAGTAATCTCGCGATAGATATACATATACACACACACACTCTACCTTTTTTATTCGAAATAACTTCTCTTGTCATTACTTAACACCTACCCACCGCTTTCTGCACCAAGGACAATCATAACTTATTTGCCACAAGCTATACACTGGCAGGAGTGAAGATCAGAACTCATCCCATGAGTCCTTGTTCTCTTGGTTACCAATCCCTTGAGCCACTCTCGAGTTCATCCGTGAAATAACAGATTTTCCACAAGTGTTTTTCTTGTATTTCCAGCAATGCCTACTGTAACCACTTACTGAAGGCAACAAAATCACAGCTAGACATATTGAGGATTATCAGAATCTTAATGCAGTTAGATAAAGAGCACTTAAAGCACGATAAAACAGATGATCCCACTGTAGTGATTATAGTGCAAATGTCCAAAAGTATCATATTTAAAATGCAACTCATATTCTGCCATCCACTTGTACCACAGTGTGTTATAAAATCAACCAGAGCACATTTTATGCCAACATAGCAGAACTGAAAACATAGCTGACGGGAAAAAATGAATTTAGTGTTTTTTATGTAAAATTTTAAATTAATTTTGTATTCGGTACAGCAAACTTATCTAACATATACACACACACACACACACACACACACACACACTAGAGGGACACTCTTAGCACCAAAAGCACTACAGCTTAATGTGGCACGGTCAAGATTTAATCAAGCTTAGAATACTTATTTCCGCCAGCTGTCTCCAGTTATGGCTGTAGGAAAATTAGCCATTTCTATTGAGGATCACACAGTCTTGCAGGATCTCACTCAAACAGCCTATAAAAAAGGTACCGCTTCATTAAGGGTTGACAGAAAATTTCAACTGATACACTATAGCAGGAATTCAAAAACAGGTGGAACTACAGCATTCTGGCTACTGGATTACATATATTTCTGGATCCCATCTTTATATGGAACAATTAAAATGCTTTGTATATTTTGTAGTAGTTCCCTTTAAAGTTGAACTGTCTCTTTGAAATTTCCACCACTAAAGTAAACCTGTAAAACTGGTTTAACATTTCATGATCTACTCTGTTTTCTTATGAATTTTATTAAAGATTTAGTAAAAAATATGACATAATCCACTTCAGCCAAGGCAATAGCAGAAGAGCAGGAGAAATAGAAACATTGTTTAATATCTTTTCTCTGTATGCTCTCTATGCAGACTGCCAGGAACAAATGACACGAGTATTTAACTATGATTGACAGTGAGCCAAGATGGAAAGGTGTGGATTTCTACATTTACCGTATTTATTTGAATCTATTGCACATTTTTGTTGCCAATATAAAGTCTTTGAATGTGTATTGATTTGATGGCACATTAGATTCGAGCATGAATGGCACATTAGATACGACAGGCATACAACGCAAATTCGCATTGCTGTGACAGGGATGCGATACACTGTTTCTCTATACAGTAAAGCTGTACCTACATCTTTGTGATGCAAATTTTGCCCTGGAGGGGCGACTTTCGCCACAGTCAGAGGGCGGTCCTCGCTCATCGACCTATATGTTGTATGTACCTTCTCGTGCGAATGCACATTACATTAGCCAGCAAAAACATTTTTCTGGCCGTTTAGGATTAAAAATTCGATTTGAGTAAATATGGTAATTTTACATTTCACACATCACAAACAAATATTTGTTAAAGGAACACTATGGCGTTGGGAATACAAGGCTGCATTCCTAACATTATAGTGTCCCTCTGCCCACGCAACTATAAACTGTACATCCTTTATTGGCGTCATTTGTCATTGACTTTCACTCTCATAAAGGTTTAAATATTATTAAATATTCCTTGCTGACATCAGAATTTATGATTTTTAGCCAATCCAATGCTTTTCCATAGAGAAAGCATTCTATTGGCTGTAGTCAGCAAGGGGCAGGGCCAAGCGCCAGAACCTCCTCATAGAGATGCACTGAATCAATGCATTTTTTTTTTGTCTCTGCTGAAATTATATACACACACACACACACACACACACACACACACACACACACACACAGGATTTATACAAGCATCAGAAGTGAAAATCTATTTTAAAACTAATATTAAAACAATTTAAACAGTATAAGAAGAAGTAAACAGCAAATGACTGCCAATAGGTCAATCCAAATCTGTAGTGCCAATGTGTCTGGGATGGGCAGTCAATTCTTTTTTTTTTGTGCATAAAGTCATGGTACAGATATCACTGTTTTGTATACATAGAATATTGAGAAGTAACAATTATCTGTATGCGTCAAATACATAGAAAACAAGAATTTGTTGATATCAATTGTCCGTATGGTTTGTGAATCAAGATGTGTTTAAGTAAATACAAAAACAAAGATAACCCTGGTAGAATGGTATGGAGTGTATGTTGGAAGTTTTCCCCTTCGGTTAGCTTGCCTATGCTATTGCGTCTTGCCCAAGAGTGCGTGTGGGATCCCCCCTCATGAGGAATGCTGAAGGTACGTGCACCACCAGGACCAGATAGATGTGTAAGAGTGGTATCTGTCTGAGAGGGAGTAGCAAATTTCCTCCATATTCCTAGTGGTTTCCACTCTTTGGATCCAATCTCTTATGGGCGGCAGGTTTGATTTTTCCAGTATATAGGAATCAATTGGTTTGCCGCTGTTATCAAATGTAGGAGTAGTTGAGTTTTTTTCCTTTAGGAAAATTTGGTGGTGGGAGAAGGAAGATGAAAGAATCTGGGGTTGGGGTCAGTTTTTCCCCCATTATCGTCTGTATGAGGCTAGAAATGCTAGAAGGAAAATTCAGCGTCTCCAAGCAGAGCACTGCCTCAGCAAGCACATCCAGTGGTCATCTGTGGAGTCTAAATAGGGGTCAATGTAAACACGGCCTTTTCTCTGAAAAGGCAGTGTTTACATGAAAATGCCTGCAGGGAATGATTATACTCACCAAAACAACTACATCTTGACACACAGATACATACACATACATTTTCCCTTTGAGGGTGCTCTGCCTGCAAGAGAGAAGATAACATCTGTTTCCAGCATGCACAGGTAAGCTGAAATACTGCACATACCAATTCCTACCACCATGACCATTTCAGATAAGTAACCCTTACATGTAGTGTTCATTTAAAGGGACACTCCAGGTACCCAGACCACTTCTGCCCATTGGAGTGGTCTGGATGCCAACTCCCGCTACTCTTCACCCTGCAACTGTGATTATTGCAGTTTTTTATAACTGCAATAATTACATTGCAGGGTTAACTCCACCTCTAGTGGCTGTCTACGGTCACTTCCTGGATTTTCCTTGCTAGAGCGTCGCTTGACGTGCTCACGCTGTGTGAGGACCTCCAGCGTCGCTCATTTCCCCATAGGAAAGCATTGAAATTAGTTTCCAATGCTTTCCTATGGGGAGACCTAATGCGCATGCGCGGCATTGCCGCGCATGCGCATTAGGTCTCCTCGGCCGGTGGGCGGGATCAGTCTCGCCCACCGGCCGACGAAATCAGTAGGAGGAGCGGCGCGGAGGAGGAGACAGCGACGAGGGACATCACCGCTGCCTCAGGTAAGTGACTGATGGGGTTTTCACCCCTTCAGTAACCGGGGATTGGGGGGTGGGAGGGAGAGGGACCCTCCAGTGCCAGGAAAACAGATTGTTTTCCTGGCACTGGAGATTCCCTTTAATAGTGAATTTATTAAGATGCCTTTGTGCATATTTAAAAAAAAAAAAAAAAAAGGTTTTAAACACAGTTCCATAACTATCCCCTGTAGTATGGTAGTGTGATGCCCACATACAACCTAAACCCTACACAAGGAGTGCCTTTTCCCAGTGTCACCAAGTGCCCACAATATGAAAAATAAGTTCCTATGTCCATGTGCCCCTTGACATGCAAGTCAATGCCCCAATTGATTTAGCAGTTTTAGAAAAACGTATCAATGTGATTTGTTACAAATGTAAGGAGTTGGGGTGGGGCCAGGCCGTCTAAGGCTCCGGTCTGAAGCCCCTAAGAAGATGTAAAATACAGCATGTAGACTGAGCTTTTGCGCTATGTTTTGGCAGATTTGCTTCGTGAAAAGCCCCAACCTTACTTTGATCTCATTGTGAAGCTGGTCATCTCGGATGTGCAGAGACACCAGCAGTTTGTGTCTATTTGAGCTCACTGCAGCCTCACAGTGCTCACTTGATACCTTTTGCCTGCCACACACGTGTCTTGGCGGAGGAAAGATTTACAACCAGGTGAGCGGCTCAGCGCAGCACCCAGGGCTAAGCATGCTGCGGCCTGGTCCCCCCACCCCCAGCCTTATGGTTCCAGCACATGCCACAGGAAACTTTAGTTTTAAGCTACAGTTGCCTGCATGTTCCCAAAGTGGATACATACTCTTATGTCTGCACTGACTCCCTTCTTGCCCTCCCTGAGCATGGATGAAATGGCACTGTTTACTTACTCAGAGAACTCCGCCAATATTGCTCTGGTGCCCAGGAGGAGTGATGAGCAGAAGTTGCACTGCCTGGACCAAGCTGTGCCCAGTTGGCACCACTTTTGGTTTTGTGAGGGCCCGATGCTTCCCGTCGCTGTGATCCCAGCTGGCTGGACTGTGTGGGCCTTGCTGCCTGTGCAACCAAGGAGTAACTAGCGATGGAGGGGGTATATGGTAGCATCACATCTGCCTTGAGGTGACTCTACTGGGACAGTGGAGGTGCAAATGGTGGTTGATCTGTGAACTCTTGTGGGGAGGGGACTTGTGGACTGACGGGTCCATAGAGTGCCCAATGTGTGGTTCCCTGGTGGGAGGTACAGATTGGTGTGGGAAGCGGTGAGAGGCCCTCTTCCTCAGGGGAAACTGGTGACATTCTGGGTATGTTCCTCTAGCCAATTCATGCTACTCCCTTGTCGGCCTCGAGATCAATGGTGAGCGGTGAAGGGATGTGTAGACTTATATCTAAGCAGCTAACAATGTGAGCAATTATCTTGCACCCTGTGGTAACATATTTTCTTGTTCATTTCCATTTTTTTTCCTCCTTCCAGTTGGATGCCTTGCACTACAAAATCCTACTGGATATTTTCAGCATCGATTTGCGGTTTCTGGAGCTGCATCCGCTACCCGAGGCAGCTACCTATATCATACAACCATTCCCTTTAATGTGGTCCACTAGACTTATATGGAACCAGATCCAATACATTTTTATCTACGATACTTGCATAAGTGTGGGGTGTTTTTTTTTTTAGTTTTTTTTTATGCCTGGATGAAAATGCTTGTGACAAGGTCCGTGGAGGCACTGGTGCCCATTTGTGAGCCTTCACGGTCATTCATTTGGTATGACACAGCTGTCTACCTCCCCTATTGGCACCCAAGTATACATATAGTCACTGGAGGTGCTTCCTGGAGTTTGATGGAGTTTGTACGGGGCCATCTTTGTATTACTAGCACTAAAGTGCTTCTTAGAGGCACACTCTAGGTATTATAAACACTGTAGAGGTAAAAACTGCAGTTTTTATTGTGCCTGGATTATTTCTTTAACCCCTTCAGGACTGTCATCTGCATTTTTGCATTGCCGACCGGTGACGGTCCTGAACGTCCCAACGATAATATGTACTTACCCGATCTTCGTCGTTCCCCAGCGGCGATCGGCATTGGTCCCGGTGTGGGGAGACTGCCTGCAGCCCAGACAGACAGTCTCCCCGCGGCAGATTAGGACCCCTGGGGCCATGTGATCGCTCAACACAGCGATCACATGGTCACAATAGGTGTCCTAGTGTCTCCCTGCTAGTGTAAAATCAGAAAAAAAAAAAAAATATATAAACATAAAAGGTACATGTCAATAAAATTATATATATACACACACATATATATATATATATATATATACACACACACACACACACACACACACACACAGTCATACTAAGTATATTTTTATATTAATATGTACATATATTAATATAAAAATACACACGTATAATTATATATATATATATATATATATATACATACATACATACATACATACATACATACATACATACATACATACATACATACATACATACATACATACATACATACATACATACATACATACATACATACATACATACATACATACATACATACATACATACATACACATACATACATACACCGTATTTTTCGCTCCATAAGACGCACTTTTTTTCCTCTCAAAAGTGAGGGGAAATGTCTGTGCGTCTTATGGAGCGAATATGAAGCTTTACTTACCTGTCTTGCAGCGTTGGCCGGCAGCACAGGGCGCACCGCGGTAGTGGAACTTGAATTTCATGTTCCGGTTTCCGGCGGGACTGAAAGGAAGTGTGCACAAGCTAAGTGCGCACTTCCTTTCAGTCCCGCCGGAAACCGGAACATGAAATTCAAGTTCCACTACCGCGGTGCGCCCTGTGCTGCCGGCCAACGCTACAAGACAGGTAAGTAATTATGGGACAAGGGGAGGGGGACAGTAAGGGGGGGGGATGAAGTCTATGGGGGGGGGGTGAAGTCTATGGGGGGGGGGATGAAGTCTATGGGGGGGGGGATGAAGTCTATGGAGGGGGGGATGAAGTCTATGGGGAGGGGGGGGAGATAAGGTCTATGGGGAGGGGGTGGATGAAGACTATGGGGATGGGGGGATGAAGTCTATGGAGGGGGGGATGAAGTCTATGGAGGGGGGGATGAAGTCTATGGGGAGGGGGGGAGATAAGGTCTATGGGGAGGGGGTGGATGAAGACTATGGGGATGGGGGGATGAAGACTATGGGGAGGGGGTGGATGAAGACTATGGGGAGGGGGTGGATGAAGACTATGGGGAGGGGGTGGATGAAGACTATGGGAGAGAGGAGAAGACTATGGGAGGGGGGGACACTATGGGACAGGGGAGAAAAAAAATATTCTGTACAAACTGTCCCATAGTAAGAAACACTATGGGACAGTTTGTTCAGAATATTTTTTTTCTGGGTTTCTTCCTCTAAAAACTAGGTGCGTCTTATGGTGAGGTGCGTCTTATGGAGCGAAAAATACGGTATATATATATATATATATATATATATATATCTCAAAATACACTTAGAATTAAATTGTATATATCTAGGTATATATAAATAAAAATACAAAATATACATATGTCCATATACAAAATTACATAAACAATTATATAAATATACTCGTAGACTTCAAATATATAAATATGTATATATTTAAATTCTACGTGCGTATTTATGTACTATTTTTACATAATTAAGTAATTTTATTGATTGCAATGTGAGGGACATGCCTGCCAACCCAGGCCAAAAGTCCAGAGAATTTAATTTGCTTGCATTGTATTTTACCCTGTAACGTTCTATGACACCCTAAAACCTGTACATGGGGGGTACTGTTTTACTCGGGAGACTTCGCTGAACACAAATATTAGGGATTCAAAACAGTAAAACATATCACAGCGATGATATTGTCAGTGAAAGTTTTTTTGCATTTTTCACACACAAACAGCACTTTTACTGATGATATAATTGTTGTGATACGTTTTCCTGTTTTGAAACACTAATATTTGTGTTCAGCAAAGTCTCCCGAGTATAACAGTACCTCCCATGTACAGGTTTTATAGCGTTTTTGAAAGTTACAGGGCCAAATATTTTTACATTGAAAATGGCCAGGTTGGTTACTTTGCCTTTGAGAGCATATGGTAGCCCAGGAATGAGAATTAACCCCATGGCATACCATTTGCAAAAGAAGACAACCCAAAGTATTGCAAATGGGGTATGTCCAGGCACAAATTAGCGTTCGATTTCGTTTTTTTACTTTTTTCACACACAAACAAATATGAACACTAACTTTGGCCAGTGGCTAGTAAAAAAGACTGGACATACCCCAGGGTATTCAATATGGGGTATCTACTTTAAAAAAAAATATGTACATGTGGGGTGTTATTCAGAGATTTATGACAGATAGTGTTACAATGTCACTATTGATAAATTTAAAAAAAATTATGTTTTGAAACCGCAATATCCTACTTGTATCTATAGCCCTATAACTTGCAAAAAAAAAGCAAAAAATCACGTAAACACTGGGTATTTTTAAACTCAGGACAAAATTTTGAATCTATTTAGCAGTTTTTTTAATTTGCTTTTGTAGATGAGTAAAATATTTTTTAAGTAAAAAAAAAAAAAAAAAAGTATTTTCTTCTATTTTTCGATTATATTTTTTTCAATTAAATTCAATGGGATTATATAAATAATGATATGTAAAGAAAGCCCTTTTTGTCCTAAAAAAAACAATATATAATTTGTATGGGAACAGTAAATGAGAGAGCGGAAAATTACAGCTAAACACAGACACCACAAAAGTGTAAAAAGAGGCTTGGTCGCAAATGTACAACATCGCAAAAACAGTCCAGTCCTTAAGGGGTTAAATGAAGTGGTCATGTTTTCTTAGTCCTGCAATTAAAAACAACCATTTAGCAGATATGCCAATGATTCTTCCTGACAGTTACTAGAAGATGCTTCCACAATGAGAACAGAGTTAAACGTTGTTCTTCAAGTAATGCTTCTCATAGAAAACATTTGATTGAACATGCATGGTGTTTTGATAAGCATGCTCTTCTGGTCCCAAATCCTTTTCTATATGAAGCATTGAATTGTATGAGAGTTTGTAAGTCATCACAGTCTCACTGACAAAGACAGAAGCGGATAGGGCCTAGAGGTATCAGCTATACCACACTGACAAGGCCTAACCAGGCTAAAACAATCATCAGGGGTTAATGTATCTCTGGTGCTAAGGAAGCAAGACGGAATTTGACCTGGACAACTATTTCAATTGGGATCAGACTAATATATAATTTAGGCTCTCCCTTTAATGACACGAGAAGAGCTAAAACCAGCTTGAGAGCAGAGTGTCAGGGTACCTGCGGTCTCTACCTCCGAAAGAGGTAGAGACTTAGCTGTTCCTCCATCCAGACGGCCTGATGGCTCCCTTCCCCACGGTCTATCCGGTCATGCAAGGCCGGTCGCGAGGGAGTGACTGCCTTTTACAGCATCTAGGCAGGAAGTTGTCATCAGGACACTCCTCCGGAACGACCGGTCACTCAATTGCTGCAGGACCAATCAGGAAGCCTCGGAGGCGTGGTTACTGCTCTGAACAGGGTATTTAACAGAGCTTCGTTCATTAGCTCATTGCCCTGTCGTGGTTCTAGCTTGTTCTAGTCACTCAGTGCTTGTGTATTCTATTATCCCTTTTGGTTTTGACCCGGCTTGTTTACCTTACTCTGCTTATCTCTGTTACCCTTGATTCGGCTTGTCTCTCGCTTACCTGTCTTCTGTTACCCTCGACCTCGGCTTGTCTTTGACCATTCTATACTGTACTACTTACGTTAGTCCGGCCATTCTAAGGTCCGGTATACGTATCTGGCTACTGTTTGTACTCTGCGTGTTGGATCCCTGTCCCGATCCTGACACAGAGTAGGAATGCTCTAATACAGTGGATCCTAACTATTACCGCTGGACCCAAAAATAGGTCCACATGTTTCAATGGGCCCCTACTGGTAGGTATTGACACTTCATGTTTATTAATTGCCCAATAATATATGGTTTAATGTAGCAGCATTGCGCTCTCCAGTGTGGTAAAGACTCCTTTAATGTGGTAATCTAACATTTGCCCAGCCCTAGTCTAAGGTATCAGGAATTACTGTGGGTCACTGAGCACAATTTCAAATTGATGAATGGGTTGCCAAGTTAATCTCACGTACATTAAAAAAAAAACTTCACAAAATTTGGAAAGTTTTGTCTTTCATAGCTAGATTCATCCACACCATGTGCACACAGCTTAAAGGGACACTATAGGCACACAGATCACTTTGTCTCATTGAAGTGGTCTTGGTGTACTGTCCCTATCCCTTGAAGTCTAAAATTGAAGACGGATCTAGAATAACGTGAGTGTTTAAAAGATGAAAGGCACTTTAGTGTTAGGAATGTATGCACATTACTAGGATGAAATTGTCATTATGATGACAGAGGTAGGGGTGGGCTTTTGGTACTAGGAAGAACCCCCAACCCAGTTTTGAAAAACACTTGAAAATGTAGTTAAAATATGGAGGAACTGCACCACAACCACTCTAAGCCGTAGTAGTTATAGTTCTTGGAACGTGCCATTAAAAAGAACACTTTTAACATTAGGAATAGAAACAGTTTTCCTCTGATCCCTGCTGGCAAATAAGAAAATGTTTGTCATTTTCTATTGAATGGAAACTTTAGGCACCCAATAGATGTTAAGCCTCCCGCAGTCCAAGGCTGGGTTTAATTCTAATTTAAACGTTTGTGAAGTCTGTTAAACATGTGCAGTGTTATGTGTAGCTTCTTTATTGTAAATGTTTTAAGATATTGGGGTTAACCCCAAAGTCCATCAGCCAAGCAGATCTATAATATGGTAGAACTTTGTAGATAATTTTCATCTATACTTGTGCAGTGAAACTCTTAGAACATTTTTTGTATTTTCTATTAAAAACGGACACTATGCAATGTCCCTGTCCCCTTAACGACCAAACTTCTGGAATAAAAGGGAATCATGACATGTCACACATGTCATGTGTCCTTTAGGGGTTAAAGGGAAAGTTTAGGCTGCTTAAAACACCATAACAATCTAAAGCCAGTTTTGTAAATGGAGAGTAACTGATTGGCTGAGTCCCTTGGCAGACAGGTCTCAGCCAATCAGCAGTGCCCTTGCCCGGCGGCACTCTGCACTTCCTGAAACTGAAAATGAGAGTAGGGATCAACACTGGAGGCAACTTTAGTGTTCGAGAATGGTTTAAACCCTTAAGATGAGAATGCACCTGGGTGCCTTCTGGCACCATTACAGCTTAATTCAATAGAGTTGTTATGGTGCCTTAAGGGACAGCTACACTGCACTCCTACCACGTCAATGAGCTGAAGTGGTCTGGGTGCCTATATTGTCCATTTAGTGAAAAGAAAAAACAAACAAAAAAAAATACATTTTCTAAAAGTTTCAATGCACAAACATAGATAAAATGTTTATTTAGAAAGTGCTACCGTCTGATATATCTGCACATGGCTGATGGATTTTTAAAATGTACAATAAAGAAGCCACACAACATTGCATATGTATACCAGACTGCACAAACTTTTAAATTATAATTAAACGCAGCCTTAGACGGCAGGAGGCTTTACATCTATTGTGTATGGCCGCAGAATACACAGTTTGCTACGGTGCGCTAACTAAAATAATAACATGATGTGCAAACAACACATTACTTTAACAAAAAAAAAAAAAAATATTAAAAGCTTTTTCTTTTTTTCCCCCTTCAGCATGAAATGGGAAAATAGGACACAGACTCCCCTCAGAGAAAACTCAGTGTGCGGTCTGAATAAATAACAGGAGGAATAAAAGGAACAGTGACACTGGGTCAAGTAGCAGCATCCATCAACCACAGCATACTCACAAATAGAACCATCTCCTTTTAGGGCACATAAAATAGGACAGTACAGACAAACATCATGTGCATACACTTGCTCTTATACAACGGGATCTGCAATAATTCTTTGTGGACGTTACAGATTAAACCAATCCCTTCTAAGTGGGTTAAAACACATTCTACTGAGAGGTTAGTACCAAGCATGGTTTCTGAATATGACATCATGCACATGCCGCATGCACCATTCACCAGCTATACGCTGCTAGTGAATCTGATGGGTGGAGGCAGGGCCAGTTCAAGGATTTCTGCCGCCCTAGGCAAAGATCCATTTTGCTGCCCCCTCATGTCACACACTGACAGTCACTCACTTCCCTGAAGTCCAGTATGGGGCATCTCCTCACTCCTCCCGCCGTTTAGTTTGCCGGGGCCGGAATGATGTCATATTCCGGCTCCCGGCATCACAGACGGCGCGCGAGGGAGGAGTGAGAGGCTGCAAGAACAGCTTCTCCGTCCCGGGACAGGTCACTTATTTTTTGGCAGAGGAGGCACCTGCCATCAAGGTAAGCAGGTGACTGCTCTGCCTTACCTAGCACAGGTTCGGGGGCGCCCTGAGGTGGCCAGATGTGACAGGGCTCCTCTCTGCTCCCCCACATTCGGGTGCCTTGAGGATTGGCCCTGCGCTGGGGGCAGCTCAATAGCCATTCTCCCACCGCTGCGGCCCCAGACAGGGGCAGCCAGCCAACCAGGAAACATCCCAGTGGGCTCCACAGCAGGCCAGTGCCCTAGGCGAATTCCTTGTTCGCCTAATGGTGGCACCGGCCCTGGGTGGAGGCACCTCCTAGGTCAGGGGTAGACAAACCAGCACCCCAGATGGTTCACCAACGGCACTCGGCAATGTAAACACTAGCAATGTTATTCAATCACGTGAGAATTTAAGGTCAAAATAGCTGAAATGGAATGCTATGTTTTCAGTTTAGCGAATCTGGCCTTAAAGGGACACTCCAGGTACCCAGACCACTTCTGCCCATCGGACTGGTCTGGGATCCAACTTCCACCACCCTTAACCCTGCAAGTGTAATTATTGCAGCTTTTATAAACTGCAATAATTACCTTGCAGGGCTAAGTCCTCCTCTAGTGGCTGTCTATCAGACAGCCACTAGAGGGACTTCCGTGTTCTTAGAATACGGGAAGTGTTTTAAACTACGCTGGACGTCCTCATGCTATGCATAATGCCATTGCAGCGCTTGCACATTAGGTCTCCCCTGCCGACTGATGGGCAGAGCCTGACCCAGCACCGAGGGACTGCGGCGCTGGATTCAGGTAAATGGGAAGCGGGGTGGGAGGGAGAGGGGCACTGTAGGGTCCTGCAGTGCAAGGAAAAAGGATATGTTTTACTGGCACTAAAGAGTCCCTTTAATTTTAAAAATTCGCTTTGAATTCTCTCAGGTTAATGAATAACCATATGGATGTCCTGCAATACAAAAATGACCCTTATAGAATTGCAACATAACGCTCCAGCATCGTGGAAGTCTGTGGTACCTCTAGAATAAGCAAGCACCACCTCAACAGCACTCATCAGATGTACACAGCCAAGACCATATATGAAAAGTAACATAACCCCCCTATCAAGGGTCATAGAGTTGACTTTATTGTAGTAACAGGCTTAGCCGCCCATGCCAGAGAGTAATACAATGTAATCAGTGTTTGAGTCCAATATAGCATGCTATTGCAGGTTCCTACTGAATACCACACGTGCTTCTGAAGGGACCAGGAACCCCAGATATAATCCGGGAAAATGAATAAATAAAGGCTGAATGTCAGCACACAGGGACAGGATTCACCCACCTTTACAAAGAGCTCGATTAGGTTGTCTTTGTCCTCTAGAACTCCATTATGTTGCACAGACAGAGACATGCTGCTTCTCCCAGTAACCGTTGCTGCTACAATGTATCACAGCCAACTTCTCTCCTTCTGGGATGCTTCCCCCTCACGCCCTCCCCCTTGGTTTTCCTCTTACTCCTTCTCCTTGTTTGGTTGTATTTTTTTTCCCTTGATGCCAACTCCCTGATCCCCCTCTCTTTTTATTTTCCCAGCCAGCACACTTTAGATTAGTGGAACTTGCTCCTTCCAGCCTTACACTTCCATCCAGTGGTTTATTGTTTTCTTTCTCTTTCAATCCACTGCTTCCAACACTGTTCCAGCCTCGGTAGAGTCCTCCTTATCTTATCCCTTCTCTAAATAGCAGACGGTTCTCTTTGTTAGGAGTGCACCTTATAGTGAATAGGTCTCTCCCAGTACTGAACCCCAGGCTCTGTCTAACGGGACTTTACAGAGAGGAGGGAGGAGGAGAGCAGAGGAGGGAGGGGCAGCTAGCAAGCAACTGAATGATTAACCATTTCAGCCTGTAGCCTCAAAAGTCAAAACAATTATTAACTAAAACGCCCCTCAAATAAGGTATTCACAAAGTTACATGGATATAGCATTGGTAAGCTTGCAACGTGTTTGTTTTAAAGCAACTTTGCGGTGTACAGTATTCAAATACTAATTTACAGAAATAAAATTAAATATGGTAACTGAACTCCACTGTTAGGTGTCAGGTTCTAAAATCATTTATAAAAGGGGAGGAGGGTCTGAACCTAAACATTAGTAAAATATTTATTTTGAAAGTTAGTGTCCCTTCATCGTTAGAATTTTTAATTTGTGTGTGTTCCTTTTGTTTAAAATACTGCCCCTCCCCCTCCCCTTATAAATATATGCCCCCCAAAATACTTACTTTTATTCCAATACTGGGACAAGTCTAATGACACTATAGAAAACATTGGGGAAATAGGCCACATTAGCAAATTGCTATGCTCTTTAAATTCCATGGCTTTAAAAAAAAAAAAGCATTAGCAGCGTTTGGTACCATCATGCTGAGCAAATTTCAAATGGTTTACGTAACCAGAGAAAAGGGACAGCATCATTGCACCAAAACCACTACATCAAGATGTAGTGGTTTATATGCCTAGAGGTTTGCATTAAGAATGTATGTAGTCATTTTATCCAACTAAAAAATAATGGACTGACAGAATTCGGCATCTCCACTCAAGCATAGGCATTGCCTGTCTTGATGTTTAGTATGTGTACATGCAAAGTTTATGCACTAAACTAAAAGTGTGTTGACAAGGGAATGGAAATTTTTAGGACAAAGCAACTGGAAAAAACAGGTGTGTTTGAAAATGCTTCCAATTCAGTTATTTTAACCAAAAGAACCTGGTGTTTAGTCAATAAATCCCTGTGTATTATTGTATTTGTCATGTGTATCTGTGTGAAAAGTGTTGGCTGTATTCATGTATATTTGCTTTCGTAAAAGTGAATTATGCTCTTATTTGTATATCTAATGCTGTGTTAGGCAGCTTTCGGCACTCCAGATGTGGGGTTTACAGCCATTTTGCTGGCAAAGCATCAGTAGTCCACAACATCTGGAATGCCACTGATTGCCTACCCCTGGCCCCTTTCCTCCATATCTCTCCCCCCCCCCCTTGCCAGCCTCCCCCTTCATCCATATCTCTCCCCCCTTGCCAACCTCCCCTTTCATCCATATCTCTCCCCCTTTGCCAACCCCCCCTTTCATCCATATCTCTCCCCCCCTTGCCAACCTCCCCCATTCCATCCATATCTTTCCCCCTCTTGCCATCACCCCCCTTCATCCATACCTCTCTCATCTTGCCAACCTCCCCCCTTTCATCTATATCTCTCTCCCCTTGCCAACCTCCCTTTTCATCCATATCTCTCCCCCCCTTTGCAAACTTACCCCCTTTGATCCATATCTCTCCCCTCCTTGCCAACCTCCCCCATTTCATCCATATCTTTCATCCTCTTGCCAACCTCCCCCCTTTCATCCATATCTCTCTCCCTTTGCCAACCTCCCCCTTTCATCCATATCTCTCCCCCACTTGCCAACCTCCCCCCTTCCTCAATATCTCCAACCCCTCTCCAACCCAAAAAATATCAATATTTTCAATTTGTGGAATCATTTGTGGTATGTTTTCACAGTGTTAAATTTACTTTCTCCTTTTTCTTTTGGCAATCTTCAATAAGTGGGGTCTACAATATCTACCTAATTTGATCAGCTCTGTCCAGGAAAATGGAGCTTGTCATTGTCCCATATAAATAAAAAAAAACAAATACTCTGCGCTTTCAAAACATCGTCTGCAGAAGCTGAGTTGAAACTCTGTTAATGACTAGTAAGGGTGAATGCTGAAGGGAGTCTGGTTTAAAAGCCAATACTACTGCCTTCTGCAAAGTATATTGCAAAAGCTGGCTGTTGAACTAAGACTTTTTCATGCTTATTTGGAAACAATTTCAGAACGATGATGTCATCGTTTATGACATAATGTCTGTTTGGAAAGGCTTAGCAATTCTCATGTGTTGAAGCTAAAAATAATAAATATAAAAATGAAGAATGACTGTTACGGTAAAAAGGACTGATTAATCATAGCGCTATAGTAACACAGGCTGGGAAAGACTCAATTCTCCCCGACTACCCGTGCTTTCTTGCTTTTGACCACAGACCTGGATCATTTATATTACATGCATTACGACATGTAACCCACAATGACTTTTGCTCATGGTTTGCTAGGAGCTTCTTTGATATGTTGTTTTACCAACAAGCCATTTGTTTAAAAATTGGTCTGTCGCTAACATTAGTGAGTAGCAAAATCGTACCATTGGTAACTAGACTCCGGCATTCAGTTTGAAAAAGCTTGCAGTTTGTCCACGTGTTGTCCACAACTTGAACTGATGGTTAGGGGACAGCCACTAAATCAAACAAATAAATAATAATTTTTTAAAAAAAAAAAAGGTCCTGTCCTTTATTATAAAAATCCTCAATGGACAGCAAGTATCGAAGGTATTTTAATGAATGGGCATGTATTGTATTTGTTGACATGCATTATGTTTTTGAGAATTGTATTAATGTTGACTTTTGGGCACGCCCAAAGTGGATGTACACTTGCTATGTTTTATTGAGTGTAAAATAAAGAATATTAAAAACAAAAAAAAAAACAGGTATCACCAAACCAAACACTTAAATACACAACCAAATACTCAAAAGTAACCAAGCATTCAAAATCAGAATATTGATTGAATGTGAAACGAATCGGAATGGTAAAATAACATTCAATTTGGTCAGAATTCATTGACAGAATCCTTATTTTTGTGCGCTTTTACTAAAGCTAATCAGGTCAGAATTCTGTCAACGAATTCTGACCTGATTAGCTTTAGTAAAAGGGCACAAAAATGATATGTACTGCAAATTATATATACATATAAATATTATGTATATATTTTCCAGTACTGTAACAACCTACAGTTTGGTTTGCTTTGAGAGGAACTCCCTTGTAGACTAGACCTTCCCAGGTTGCCTGAGAGTGATACGCGGACCTGGGTGATCTCTGAGGGCATGGGTGGCTTTATTTACAGGAGGGATTGAGTCAGAAAGGACCAGACAAAAGCAGTGTCAGGAGTATGATGGTCAGGTGCTGGCAGTAAAGGAGCGAATTCAAGGGTCAAGCCAAAGGTCAGGAGCCAAGAAATCCATGAATAGGGGGCAGGATGCCAGAGGCCAAAGGTCAGAGACAAGAAGAGGTCAAAGGGTTAAAATGAAAAGTCAGAAGCCGAGAAGTTTTCCCCGGTAATAACAAACCAGAAACCTGGAACATGAATCAGGAACCAGGAACAAGTATCAAGCGCAAGGATCAGGATAAAGGATCAAGAATTAGGAACAAGAACCAGGATCAGGAACCAAAAACAAGAATTGTAAAACAGGATGCTCTGAGACTGGAGCAAGCATCAGAACAACCAAGCAATGACCAAGTGCAGTGCTTAGGTATTTATAGGGAGAGCTAATCAGGTTATCTTCCCCCCACCTGCTTGTAGACGTAGCCCCTAATAGCAATAAAGGAGGTGTCAGAACCTGATGCCATATTTGTTGCATCAGGGCTCCTCCTACCTGCTATTCCAGCATCTCATACTCCATCTTAAGAGGCACAACACACCACGGAGGTGCCCACATGGCGCCTGCAACTTTGCCACTGTGGGACCATCACGGAGTCCAACACCAAAGGTGGACCTGGCCACAGGGAGCATCGCTGGAGTGGCAGCCCAGGCGGACCAAATCCCAGGATGCCACAGGTGTGCTAGAGAAGGTAAGTGCAGGGCTCCATGACAAGTGCTGTGATAAACTCGTTTTTGCACCCTTTGCTTCTTTTGTAACAGGTTTCCCAAATCATTTGCACAGCCAAAATCCAGCGATCTGAACCAAAAATTGTGTGTGGGTGAGGGGCAAAATCAATTCAGTCTGACCATATTTTTGTTCCATGCACAAATCTTTTTGTGACTCATAATTCCCAACTGAGAAAACTTATATTGGCGCCCCCTAATGTATAATAGGAGATGTTAAGTTGTAGTTACAGACTTGTTTCCCTGCCACTTTCTAAATGTATACTGGCTGCTGTTGCTAATCAGTACATTTAAAACATACCTCAGCTAAGTGTAAAGAGTCAAAATCTTGGGGTTGTTTATGTCCCAATCAGGAGTCAGCCAAGGCAGGTGCACCATATCATACCATAGCTTCCAAATGTGGACATCCTGAGGAGTTGCTAGCTTACAGAAAACAGTGAGTTTTAGAAAATAGCAAAACTCAGTGACCCCTGCCTTAAAGGACCACTATAGGCACCCAAACCACTTTAGCTCAATGAAGTGGTCTGGGTGCCAGGTCCCTCTAGTTAAAACCCTGCAGCTGAAAACATAGCAGTTTCAGAGAAACTGACATGCCACTGACAGCCACTAGAGGCCGCTTCCGCTTCCGCAAAAGGCGCTGACGTCCATACGAAAGCATTGAGTAATGCTTTCCTATGGGCGGTTTAAATGAGCACGCTGCTCTTGCCACACATGCGCATTCGGCGCTGACCTCGGCAGGAGGGGGAGAGTTCCCCAGCACCGAGGGAGCCCGGTGCTGGAGAAAGATAAGTGGCTAAAGGGGTTTTAACCCCTCTAGCCCCTTCAGCCCAGCGGGAGCGGGGCCATGAGGGTGGGGGGGATCTAAGGACTACATAGTGCCAGGAAAGCGAGTTTGTTTTCCTGGCACTATAGTGGTCCTATAAGGTTACAACCTTGGAGTCATATCTCTGCCTCTGTGTGAAACCCTGACAACTATATGGGCCAAGATGTCAATGAAAAAATAGTTTGAAACAAGAACACGCTATATTGCACTACTTAAGCAAAGGAGAAGTGGTTCAGTGGCTAGCACTCCCTTCTTGACTGTCACCTTGGTAAAACCACCCCTCTCTTTAGTAGCCTGTAGAGCAATATAGTAGTGTTTTTTTTTTTTTAGGATACAACTATTTTGAGAATCAGCTGCCTGATGTAAAATGAAAGCATAAAAAATACTAGTATATCTACCCCACCCATGGCCCCATGGCTTAGGGGCACTATGTCCAATGGAGCTTATCCGTTCTCAAAAACTGCACCGTGCAGATAACTGCAATACCACCCCTGCAATACCAGCCAACCAGTTCTGTTCGGCCACACCTACTCACCCAAGCTCCAATCCCCACAGACCTATATTAGATGTGCTTTAAATATCGACTGCATATAGCATCTTTATCTATCCCACTCACAACTAGGTTTTCAACCGCTAGCCGCAACGCAACGCAAATCTTATCTACAGTCCCCCTAGACAACCTATACCTATATACTTAGCATCCAAGGAGGTACATGGCCATGTGCTGAAAAGGTTTAACCTCAGGTTTCCCTAAGAGGAATAGCTACTCATACGTACTGAGGCTACCCCCGCTAGGCCTACCGCACAATTTGCCTCACCGATAACAGGTTTCAGTTGCATTGTTCGCCATAGCCGAGTCTTATACACTCTTAACTATCACTGTCTCACTTTTCGTTACAACCTACCAGACCGGTCAAAAAAAATAAATGTCTAAAATGTATTTTCTCTATGCCTTAAATCTACTATGTTATCTTGTTGAAATGTATGTCTTTGCTGTTGTGGCAACACAAATGCATATGCTCAATGTTTTGCAACGAAAAATAAAGAAGTAAATAAAAAAAATAACATACTAGTATCCATCTGTAGAGATACGGGACTAATGAACCCCACACTGAGGGCTACAACCCGCAAACCCCCCACAAGCAATGCATTTGTGTAAATCTGTCACTATTATAGTTTTACTGGTGAGTTCAGCAGTCTGTGCTTCTTTTCATTGCAGTTGCCTGCTGTTAAAAAAGCAGGCAGCCCCTGATAACAGGCCAGAGTAACAGACAACTGCTTTAGAATATAGCATCGTTAACTTCCAGCCCCACAGAAACTCCTCCTGCCATAAACCAATAAAAATGGCTCCCAAGCATGCAGTCAATACATGTATGCATATGGTGGTGTGACCTTAGTTTAGGGCAGTGTTTTTGCATATTGCTGTGGGAAGTCTAAAGGCCTGCATGACTACTGCAGCCAACATCTCCTTTTATGTTCTGTAGCCATGTCACTGTAAGTACTCCTGTTCTATGAAATCCTTAACTCTTTGTGTCCCAATCTCAACACCCACTTCATTCACACCCCAATACCCATTTACATTAATTTACATTTTCACATACCTTGAAATTCACCTCCAATTTATTTACAATTACCAATCCTGTTACATAACCTCTCTTTAATAATTCTTTCCAATAATTTACACCCACCCGTTACACTCTAATTATGGTCTTCAGACATCTTAAGTCCAAATTTTGTTTGTTGAGTTCCTCACAGCAACTGTGAAGGGAGATGCAGAAATTATTTACATTGGGACATTAGGATTGACAATTTCGTCTACAGAAAATGTATGATATGTATGATTTTATTAAAGGACACGGAGGCGAGTATTAGGCTTATCTCTTTCTTTTTTTTATTCCTCAGCAGCAAAGAAAGCTCAGGTACTCATAGAAAAAATAAACAACCCTCCCGTTTTCCCGCTTACCAGGACGGCTAACCCTCCTTTCCCTGCATATCTTTGGGTAGTTTATTACCCTCACGCGTTCTGGTCGCGGTGCCAGGCCACCCGGGCACAGGGCATCTTCTCTGGAACTGCTTGTTCCGTCTGGGCCCATTTCGCAATTGGGTGCCGCTCGCTGAGGAAAAGCGAGTCCTTACACCTGCCTGTCAGCTTGCCAGTGCGCCCCAGAGGCCATTCCTGAAGGAACACTCGGTAAGCTGACAGCTCAGTTTGTTCTTGTGCCTTGCCTTGCCTATTCTTACCTGTCACTGCAGTGTGTGATCAGACACTGGTAGATTGACAGGCAGAACTGTATTTCACTGTTATCACCTATAGCTTTGCTGTGTAGTCTTGCTCTGCCACTTAAACCATGTTAGTGCCCAGCATGCAGACCCCTGAGGACTATCTAGGTGCTATCCCCACTATGGCTGAGGGTGTCACTAGACCCAACTAGCCACTGAGCCTAGACCCCAGTCCCTTCAAGGGGAAGAGGTAGCTTCAATGGAGCAACTGAACTCAGAGGAGTTCCATTCGCTCCTGGACGCTACAATGACCAGATCGGTCACCCAGGCTATCTATTCCACAATGGGGGCAATGTCGGATAACATATCCCATTCATTACTAACACCATCATGGCGTCTAGCCACACCCTCAATTTGTCCCTCCCTAAATTAGGTAATCTCCCTCATGAGAAGTTAAATGGGAACTGTAACCTCCCATAATGTTTCGTATTATGCTTACTTGTCCCTATATTTAGGTTAGAGGTGAGAAAAATAATATTAAAGCGGCACTGTCATGCCGAATCCTGTTTTTTTTAACCCCCCTCCCGCCTCCACTACATCCAATTGACCCCTTAGTCACCCCTAAATGCCCCTAAGACCCCCAGATTACCTATTTAGTAATCTTTATTTTCTGCCCCGATCTTTATTCAGGGCGCCGCCATCTTTGTGTGGGTAGGTGAAGTCCCTGTGGGACACGTCATCTGCCCACACTAGATAGCGCTGAGATTCCCGCACATGCCTGGTTAAACACCTGGACATGCGAACGGGAATTTAATCTATTCATTCATTCGTCAGACAGATGAATGAATGAATAGAAAAATCAGACGAACAAACTAACACTGAGTATCAGTGTTCGTTTGTTTGTTCGGTTTATTACAAGGAGGGAACTACCGGCGTGCAGCTCCCTCCTTGTAATATGTAAAAATAGAAGCGGCAGGGAGCAGTGCTCCCCACCACTTCATAAGCCCCCCAGGTCCCCCCTCACTCTATGGGGGTCAATATGACCGCGAGTAGGGGCATGTCTACTAAACAGTGAGCAGCCTGTGGCTGCTCACTGTAAAAAAAAACAAAACTACTATCCGGCCCCCAACCCTGCGCGGCGGGTGGGGGCCATAAATTACAATGGGGGGACGGGGACCTACTGTCCTCCCCCCCCGGCCCCCACCCCTGAGCGGTAGGTGGGGGCCATAATGATAATGGGGGGGACCAACTGTCCTCCCCCCCAGGCCCCCACCCCTGTGCAGTGGGTGGGGGCCATAATGAAGGGGGGGACCTACTGTCCTCCCCCCCGGCCCCCAACCATGGGCGGTGGGTGCGGGCCATAATGATAATGGGGGGGTATCTACTGTCCTCCCCTCGGCCCCCACCCCTGGGCGGCGGGTGGGGGCCATAATGATAATGAAGGGGGGGACACCTACTGTCCTCCCCCACCGGCCCCCACCCCTGGGTGGCGGGTGGGGGCCATAAAGATAACGAGGGGGGGGACCTACTGTCCTCCCCCTCTCCGGCCCCCACCCCTGGGCGGCGGGTGGGGGGCCATAAAGATAACGAGGGGGGGACCTACTGTCCTCCCCCTCTCCGTCCCCCACCCCTGGGCGGCGGGTGGGGGCCATAATGATAATAAGGGGGGGAGACACCTACTGTCCTCCCCTCCCCCGCCCCCACCCCTGGGAATTTTCCCATGCTATGTAAAATGACACAGAGCACTCTGATTGGATTGATTTCAAGCCATCCAATCACAGTGCTCTGTGTCATTTTACACAGCATGGGAAAGTTCCAAAGAACTTTCCCACACTGTGTAAAATGACAAAGAGCACTCTGATTGGCTTAAACCCACCAATCAGAGTGTTCTTAGCCTAATTGCAGGGCGGGGCAAGGCTTTATAGGCCTTCCCCCGCCCTGCGGAGCTCAGTCTGCGCGGAGCCCTCCATGGGTGAAGATGGATTTTTTTTTTGCGCTCTGGTTTTTTCTTTTTCGTCAGGTTTTTGTTTTTGCGCTCGGGTTTCTAATTTTATTTTAAGTTCGACGGGTATAATGGTAAGTTGAATGGGTAGTTTAATTTACAGGGTAGTAATTTTATTTCCCCCTCACTATTTTTTAGGGTGAGGGGGGTAGGTAGGGCCTTTTTTATTTGGGTGGGTGACTAGGGGCTTGGGGACCCCTAGTCACCTTTGATGGAGGGGGGGTTATTTGATTTAGGGCCCCCACCCACCGCACAGGGGTGGGGGCCGGGGGGGAGGACTGTAGGTCCCCCCACCTCATTATCATTATGGCCCCCACCCGCCGCCCAGGGGTGGGAGCCGGGGGGAGGACAGTAGGTCCCCCCCCCTCATTATCATTATGTCCCCCACCCGCCGCCCAGGGGTGGCGGCCGGAGAGGGGGAGGACAGTAGGTCCCCCCCTCGTTATTTTTATGGCCCCCACCCGCCGCCCAGGGGTGGGGGCTGGGGGGAACGACAGTCGGTCCCCCCCTTCATTATCATTATGGCCCCCACCGGCCGCCCAGGGGTGGGGGCCGGGGGGGAAGGACAATAGATCCCCCCCTCATTATAATTATGGCCCCCACCTGCCGCCCAGGGGTGGGGGCCGGGGGGGAGGACAGTAGGTCCCCCCCTCATTATCATTATGGCCCCCACCCGCCGCCCAGGGGTGGGGGCCGGAGAGGGGAGGACAGTAGTTCCCCCCATTGTTATTTATGGCCCCCACCCACTGCGCAGGGGTGGGGGCCGGGTGGGGAAGATAGTAGGTCCCCCCTGTTCATTACCGTTATGGCCCCCACCCGCCACCCAGGGGTGGGGGCCGGGGGCGGAGAAGAGTAGGTCCCCCCCCTCATTATCATTATGGCCCCCACCCAACAGGCAGGGGTGGGGGCCGGGGGAGAGGACAGTGGGTCTCCCCCCTTATTTTACTTTAGGGCCCCCTTATTTTACTTTAGGGCCACAGGCTGCTCACTGTTTGCTAGACATGCCCCTACTCGCGGTATAGCGAGTAGGGGCATAATTTACTAATACTAAGTAATCTTTACTTAGTATTAGTAAATGTGGCTGAAAGACCAATTTAGGTCTTTCAGCCTTTTAGTAGATAGCTCCCTAATACCGTCGGAATTAGGGAGTTATCTACTAAGCGGCTGCAAGATGCAGTCACAGCACGAATAAGATCGGAGTTTCATTCATTCTAATGAAATTGCGATCCGAACAAAGTGCCGATTTGCGTTCTGAAAGAAACGAACATACTGTTCTCATTCAGTTAGAACGCAATTCGGCAGTTTCGACTAAAATGACAGGAATGCATCGTGGGAACAGGGAGGAAAGGTAAGGATCATGGAAAAATTGCTCTGACCAGCGGAAATGAAGCACACTTTGCTCCTCCACTGGTCAGAGCTGGTCAAGCGGAGGAATCCTCCATAAGGCAAAGAGTCCCTACTTTGTCTTATGATTTTAAAGAAAACTATAGCAGACAGGAAGAAACGGAGAACAGATCCTGAGAGAGGGGGAGAAGAGGAAGAGATTGAGGAAAGGTAAGTTCGGCATGACAGTGGCGCTTTAAATATAGAAATCCTCACCTCCTTATCTGGCAACTGGGTCATTCCATTTTAGATCCCTGTCAGTCATTGTTATAAACTATTTCCTTTGCACCTGGAAGTCAGTATAGGGAAACAATAGTGACAAGAGGAAAAATTAAATAATGTTCCTATTTCTCCTGTTTGTTTGCTATGTTTGCCCTGGCTTTGTTTTGTCTAAATTGGA
Organism: Pelobates fuscus; assembly: GCF_036172605.1. NCBI lineage: Eukaryota > Metazoa > Chordata > Amphibia > Anura > Pelobatidae > Pelobates > Pelobates fuscus. The sequence goes on along the minus strand of NC_086317.1, from coordinate 253,394,201 downwards.
TTATGATGTAATTATATATATAAATATGCCAGAGAAGTAAAGGTTCCCTTTTAGGAAAGGATGGTGAGGTATCCCTATTGAGGAAATCTGATGGCCAGTTTTAAACTGATCTTTTTATAGAGTTTTTTATATCAAGACTGGTTTTGTTTATACTTGTGTTTAAAGGGATAAAGCCTTAATGCTTTCCTATGCGATTGTCACTGATGCTTAATGTCCTAATGCAGAGCGTGAATCAATATCCCTTTTTACACATGAAAGCACCTTACTATCTTTTGCAATGGCAGACTGGGTTTGCACATTGTTGCCTAGTGATATATAATTGTTCCCAAGTCCTCTTTATTTAATGTTATCCCTAACTGGCCCACGCGGTGTAACCGCGGTATAGCGAGTAGTGACAAAATTTACTAATACTAAGTAATCTTTACTTAGTATTAGTAAATTTGTCTGAAAGACCAATTTAGGTCTTTCAGCCTTTTGGTAGATAACTCCCTAATACCGTGGGAATTAGTGAGTTATCTACTAAGCGGCTGCAAGAGAAGTCCCGAAATTCCGAAATGCCGAAGTTCCTAAATTCCGAAGTTCCGAAGTGTCGAAGTGCCGAAGTTGCCGATGTTCCGAAGTGTCGAAGTGCCGAACAAAACCAAAGTGCCGAAGTCCCGAATTGCCGAAGTCCCGGATTTCGGAATGCCGAACCGAACAGAAATTTTTCTCCATGCACATGCTTAACGAATTGAGATATGAAATTATCGTGGTGGTTATAATGATTGGAGTATCTCTTTTAAATATTTTTTTACGTTTATCCAAAAATGATTTAATAATTTGAAAAGCTTGTCCAAAAATATTAAAAATAGGCCAATCTTGTATAGTTCAGTACACTTAGGTAGTTGATAACAACTATCAATGTTTTAGTAAAGGAAATTAACACTGCCAAAAAGTGTTGAACAAATACCTATAGTGCAACCTTTGTTGCAACCAACTCATAAACAAAGTGTAATGAATGGTACACACTATAAATTAATGAGTGAGCACCTTATACTGAATAAGTGTTTGGAAGTGTTTGTGCTGATTATGCTTGCAAATCATGGCCAAAACACAGGTCACTATGGTTCACCTATAGAATTGGCAGGTCAGCCAGGCATGAATGCACATCAAGCTACCTGTCAATCAAAAGTGGCCCATGCAGAGAGTCTTGTTTCAGTGTTCTCTGCAGGGTCCTAATGCCCTGAGTAAAGTGTGACTAATAGCATGTAATGATGCACTTCCACTATACTTGCTGGGGACAGTTCCCTGGTGTATCAAAATGTGAGATGCCAAGGAACAAAGTAGCGGGACAGGACCCAAAAATCTAAATGTCCCAATGAAATTGGTATGGATGGGAGGCCTGCCAAAACAATTCATCAATGCATTTATTACATCATAAATAAACCTTAAATTTGTTTCTGATTCAAATCTATCTATCTATCTATCTATCTTTCTATCTAACACATATTCTGTATAGAGATGTCCCGAATAGTTCGCTGGTGAATAGTTCCTGGCAAACATAGCTTGTTCGCGTTCGCCACGGACGGTGAACATATGCGATGTTCGGTCCGCCCCTATTCGTCATCATTGAGTAAACTTTGACCCTGTACCTCACAGTCACCCTGCACATTCCAGCCAATCAGCAGCAGACCCTCCCTCCCAGACCCTCCCACCTCCTAAACAGTATCCAATTTAGATTAATTCTGAAGCTGCATTTTTTTTTTATTATTATTATTTTTTTATTTATTTTTTTTAGACAGAAATGTGTTATATTTGAGCATGCTAGGCTGAACGTGCGTATATCATGGCTAGTTGCACTGAGGGTATGAGTATATAGCAGTACATTGTTGTGAAAGATGGCTGTCATGTTTAGGGTGTAGCTTGCACGTTATCAACTGTGTATTTATATCAGCAGCTCCACCACTAGTTATAAATCAAGTGTGAGTCGCCCCATGAGATGAGACTAGTGAATAACATACGGTTAAGGTAAAGGCATGTAAGGAACTACGACAATAAACTCTTTAGGAGGTGAAATAATGACATGTTTAAACGCTTGCTACTTTACGATTAGTTAATGTGCAGAGAGCAGTTCATGTGATCAAAGGCATGGTGTGGAGGATCGGCTATAGTGGGACATGCTTGGCAGGCTGCTGTTTACTGCTTGTGCTCATCTGATCCCTTCTGGGCGCCAGGTGCAGACCCTGGGAGTCCCTGATACCTGGAACAACAAAGGCAAGTCTCTGGCTGAGTGCCGGGTTCGCGGCTTGAGGTGGTGGAAGCTTGTTTTGTCAGCTGGTCGGATCTGTCCCGGTGGTGCTTCACGTCCGGTGCAGGATTGTGGAGGCTTAAGGTGGAGGCGAGTGCTTGACGTGGGTGTCACGTTCTGTGGAGATATCTGGTCTTGGCTTCTAGTATCCAGTACTCTTGTTACAATTCTTGTTTAGTTTTCCTTGGTTTTTTGGTTTTCTATTCTATGTCTGGTTTTCTTTATACTGGGATTTCTGGGTTAATTCCTGTAATCCACCCTTGGATTTCCCAGTCTCTTGGATTCATTTAAATGTTTGTTTTATTTGCCACACCCGTTTGTTTCCATCTTTCATTATGTTTCAGTGTTCCTGCAGGCAGCTGCTCACTGCTTCTATCCTTTCTTGCAGGTAAGTGCTATATATGTGTTCTGAATCTGTGGTTATTTTAGCATACATTAGGCAGTGTAGGACCTGACAGATATGGGGTACATTGGCGTTGTTGGCAGGCTTATGCAATGTATGATCATATAGTGTGACTAAATCCCCATGATTTCCATATGTAGTACTTAGTTAATTCTCCTCTTGTTTTGCCTATGTTATCTTGTCTTGTTTTAGTTTGTATCCCAGTCCATGTACAGTCCTGTCTAGCCATGCCCATGTTATGTTTGTTTTCCTCATGTCTTGTGTATATGTTCTGGGTTTAGCTTACTATCCTTCTCTGGTTCTGGGTTCTATTAGTTCTGTCTTGTTTTCATGTTTGGTGCCTATCTCTAGTCTTGCCTTGTTTCTAGTACTGGATACAATCTTGCTGCAGAGCCTCCCTATTCAGCTCCTGGGAGGTCTGCTTAATTTCCAAGCTCCTAGTTCCTGGTATCCGCATAAGCTGAATCAGAGTCTTGGTATGTGGCTGCACAAACGCTGGTGCTCAACACCAGGGGGCGTGCGGTTACCCTGCTAATCCACCTCCTCCCACTTAACATCAGGCAGCGTCTGGGTCCTGGGCACCGGACCGCCACCCTGACAGTGGGGCAGGCTCTGCATTTCTGTTTGTGACTCTGGTCCCGTCTTGGACGCCTTTTGCGTTGGTGGATTTTAATGGGGACTGCTTCGCTTAGCTGTGGTGGAGCTTGTTGGGGCTGTGGTGGAGCTTGTTGGGGCTTCCTGCTTGTTATTTGCTTCCAAAATTGATTAAAGAGTCTGTCCAGCTTAGACTCAATATCCTGCCATGCTTTGCTGGTACCAGGAGGACACGCGGCTGCTGCCATTTTCGGAGAGTCGCCGATGAGTATGTCAGCCTGGGTGGCTGTGCTCTGTGTGTCCATTAGCTCCAGACAGTCTCTTAGGTGTGGACCGGGATAACCCCTACCGGTCCGAGGGGGGGGGGGGGGTAACGGAGCTCCTGCCGGGAAGTAGCTGCTTGCTCTTGGGCATCCCAGGATCGGGAGATCGGCCGCCTCTCCCGTCCGGTGAGCACCAGGCCACATTTGCCACATGGAGGTAAGTAAGACTCTGTCGAGTTGCTGACCACTATTAAGCATGTCGGGTCGGATTAGGTAGGAGCAACATTGCTGGGTCATCCCCTTCTGGGGTGAAATTCGCTTGTTGATAGCTGCTTAAAGTGAGATATTGAGGGAGCTCACACGAAGTGCGTCTTTCCTCCATGACAGCTAGGCCCCGCCCCCCGGAAGCTGCATTCTTAGTGAGAGGAGGGACAGTGTAGCTGCTGCTGATTTAATAGGGAAATCGATAGCTAGGCTAGTGTATTCAGTGTCCACTACAGTCCTGAAAGACTCATCTGATATCTGCTGTAAGGACAGCACCCCAAAAAGCCCTTTTTAGGGCTAGAACATCAGTCTGCTTTTTTTTCTGTGTAATCTAATTGCAGTTGCTTGCCTGCCAGCGTGTGTGTCAGGCTCACAGCGTATACTGTGCCCACTTGCCCAGTGCCACCACTGTCTGGTGTCACAAAAACTTTTTTGACTGTAATATAATAGCAGTCAGTTTCCTTCACACGTATGCGTTTCAGGGCCTGCCAGGGCACAGTGTCACACCAGTGCAACTCATATTTGGTGTAACAGTAGTGTTGTCAGGGTACCTGAAGTCTCTACCTCCGAGAGAGGTAGAGACTTAGACGTTCATCCGTCCGGACGGACTGTTTCCTCTGTTCCTCGCGGTCCATCCGGTCACGTAAACGCCGGCCGCGAGGGACTCACTTCCTTTTCTAGCATGACGTCCGGAAACCGACGTCATGGCGCCAACCCGGAACGACCTGTCACTCAATCCTTCAGAGACTAATCAGGACTCGTCGGAGGCGTGTCTATCCTTCCGAGCCAGGGTATTTAAACTTGTTTCTCCCATTTGCTCTTTGCCCTGTCGTGGTTCTAGTCTGCCTAGTCACACAGTGCTCTTGTATTTCTGTTATCCCTTTGGTTCTGACCCGGCTTGTTTGACTTACTCTGTTTATCTCTGTTACCCTTGACCCGGCTTGTTCCTCGCTTACCTGTCTTCTCGTTCCCTCGACCTCGGCTTGTCTTTGACTATTCTCTATATTCTCCGTACGTTAGTCCGGCCATTCTAAGGTCCGGTATACGTATCCTGTACCTGTTTGTACTCTGCGTGTTGGATCCCTGTCCCGATCCTGACATTACGACAGGGCCAATGGATCCTGCAAGTACAAACAGTCAGCTTGGTCCTTCTGATCCTAGGTTTGAAGCCATGGAGCACAGAATGGATCAGATGGCGCTAGCACTACAGGCGTTATTGTCTCGTGCTAATAACCCACCAGAGGAGACGCGTACTACTTCTATTTCTCCTGTGAGCTCAGGCCTAGAGGTAGCCACCGTAGGTGCCTCCTCTCGTATTACACCACCAGTACGTTATGGCGGCTCACCTGAGAAGTGTCGTGGTTTCCTTAACCAGATCAGTATCCACTCTGAATTACAACCTCGCTCCTATCCTACAGATAGGGCGAAGGTTGGATTTATTATCACCTTACTCATTGAGAAAGCTTTGAGATGGGCCAACCCATTATGGGAGAATGATAACCCTTTGGTATATAATTATAATGCCTTTGTAGCTGCCTTTAGAAGAACTTTTGATCCTCCTGGTAGAAAGGTCAATGCAGCTAGATTACTGTTGCGCCTGAGACAAGAGAACCGAACTCTTGTGGATTATGCACTAGGTCTTTGGCGGCAGAAGTTAAGTGGAACGAGCAGGCATATATAGATGTATTTTTGAATGGGCTATCAGATGTAATCCTCGACGAGGTTGCTACTAGAGAGCTTCCTGAAAATTTGGAGGATTTAATTTCATTCATTTCTCGTATTGATGAGCGTTTAAGAGAGAGACAGAACACTCGAGAGAGGAACCTTAGACCTTCATTTAAATTAGCTCCCGCATTTCAAAATTCTGATTCCACTACCTCACTATGTCCTGAACCTATGCAGATAGGCAATACTCGCCTCTCAGAGGAGGAGAGGCAATACACGAGAAGGGAGGGATTATGCATGTATTGTGGAGTCAGAGGTCACCTACGCCTTAATTGTCCTAATCGTTCGGGAAACGCTCGCACCTAAGTTTCTCTAGAGGACAGGCCTTGGGTGTTTCTATTTTGTCCTCTACGCATAATTATAAAGATCACAGGCTTCTGCTACCGGTTTCTTTAACTTGGGAAAGGGGAGTACTAAGGACCATGGCTTTGATAGATTCCGGTGCTGCTGAGAATTTTATCGATCAAGCCTTTGCTACTAAACACACTATCCCATCCCAGTTAAGGGATACACCCTTGGCCGTTGAGGCCATAGATGGTAGACCTTTACTTGAGCCTGTTATCTCTCGTGAGACCATCCCAGTTAGCTTAACTGTTGGTATCTTACATGAGGAAAACTTATCGCTTATGCTTATTTCATCCCCTTCTGTTCCCATAGTCCTGGGTTACCCATGGTTAAAAAGACATAACCCTATTATTGATTGGGAGTTAGGGGAAATACTCTCATGGGGCCAGGGTTGCCAGGAGAATTGTTTACGGAGGGTTTCCCCATTGGGTGTAATTAACACACCAGGTAGTTCTACCCAGTCTACAGAGATACAGATACCGCCCCTGTACCTAGACTTAAAAGCAGTATTCGACAAAAAGAATGCTGATACTCTACCTCCACACAGGACCTTTGATTGTAAAATTAACTTACTACCTGGTACCATGCCTCCGAGGGGCAATGTGTACCCCCTATCCACTAAGGAGAATTCAGTTCTAGAGGAGTATATTCGGGAGAATCTAGACAAGGGATTCATTAGGAGATCTTCTTCTCCTGCCGGGGCTGGTTTTTTTTTTGTTAAAAAGAAGGATGGTTCACTAAGACCTTGCATTGATTACCGAGGTTTGAATAAGAACCATCAGAAATGCCTATCCGATTCCCTTGATTACCGAGCTGTTTGATCGTCTGAAAGGCTCTAAAATTTTCACCAAGTTGGACCTCAGAGGGGCATATAACTTGGTGAGAATCCAGCAAGGACACGAGTGGATGACAGCGTTCAATACCCGTTATGGGCATTATGAATACACGGTCATGCCTTTTGGTCTTTGTAACGCACCTGCAGTATTTCAGGATTTGATTAATGAGGTTCTTAGGGAATTTCAACATGATTGTGTTATTGTATACCTGGATGACATACTGATACACTCTAGAGAGATTGAGACCCACCACAGACAGGTCAGAAAGGTAGTACACAAACTCCTGCAACATGGCTTATACTGTAAATTGGAGAAATGTAGCTTTGACCAGTCTCAGATAGATTTTCTTGGATACGTGATTTCTGGGGAAGGCTTCAAGATGGACCCTGACAAACTCCAGTCCATTTTAGAATGGCCTTTGCCTAAGGGACTCAAGGCTATTCAGAGGTTTATTGGTTTCTCCAATTATTATAGGCGCTTCATTAAGGGATACTCTTCTATTATTGCACCTATTACCAATATGACCAGACAGGGGGCTGACACTAAGACTTGGTCTAATGAAGCTCTCGCTGCTTTCAAGACTCTCAAGGATCTTTTTGCTTCTGCTCCAATTCTAGTCCATCCTGATACGACTCTGCCGTTCCTACTCGAGGTCGATGCCTCTGAGACAGGCGTAGGGGCTGTTCTGTCGCAAAGGTTAGGGGTGGATAAACCACTACACCCTTGTGGTTTTTTTTCTAAGAAACTGTCTGGTCCTGAAAGTAGATATGACATTGGCGACAGGGAACTCTTAGCGGTCATTATGGCCTTAAAGGAGTGGAGACATTTATTGGAGGGGACCTTACATCCTGTTACTATTTTAACGGATCACAAGAACTTGTCTTATATTGGGGAAGCTAAGCGACTGTCCGCCAGACAAGCTCGTTGGTCCTTATTCCTGACCCACTTCAATTATGTGCTTACTTATAGACCTGGTTCTAAGAACTCCAAAGCCGATGCTTTGTCTCGCCAATATGAACCTTCTACTATATCTGAACCGGTTCTTTCCTCTATAGTTCCGAAATGCAATATTGTCGCCAACACGAATCTCAGGATTCACTCTCCGTTACTTGCCGAGATCATTAAACTGCAACATCTAGCTCCTAAACAGACTCCTGAAAGTCGACGTTTCGTTCCTCCTGTTCTACAACTGGAACTGTTGCAATGTTTCCACAACAGCAAGGTGGCTGGACATCCTGGTATTCGCAAGACATGTGCTTTGATCTCTAAGGACTTCTGGTGGCCTGATTTACGGAAGGATATTAAAGATTTCATCGGTGCATGTGAGGTTTGTACTAAGACCAAGCAACCTCATACCCTTTCCTGTGGATTTCTGCACCCCTTAGAGGTTCCAGAGAAGCCATGGTCCTGTTTGGCTATGGATTTTATTGTCGATTTACCTATCTCTAAAAAAACAGACTGTTATCCTCACTGTGGTTGACAGATTCACCAAGATGGCTCACTTCGTTCCGCTGCCTAAACTCCCGTCTTCTCCCGAATTGGCGGAGATATTCGCAAGGGAGATTTTTCGATTACATGGGATACCCTCCCAAATTGTCTCTGACAAAGGTTCCCAATTTGTTTCCCGTTTCTGGAGGTCCTTCTGCTCTCAACTGGGTATCAAATTGAATTTCTCTTCTGCCTATCATCCTCAGTCTAACGGAGCTGCTGAACGCACCAACCAAAAGATTGAACAATATTTACGTTGTTTTGTTTCCGAACACCAGGACGATTGGGTTGGTTTGATTCCTTGGGCGGAGTTTGCACACAACAATCTCGTTTGTGATTCTACTCGTTCAAGCCCCTTCTTCATGAATTATGGCTTTCATCGATCTATTCTTCCTTCGGCTTCTTCTTCCCAGGGGGTGCCGTCGGTTGATGTTCATGTTGCCAATTTGAGGAAGTTGTGGGATCAGACTCGACAGATTCTTCTGCACAATTCTATGCTGGTTAAGAAACACGCTGATAAACGTAGAAGGGCGGCTCCGGTATTTGTTCCAGGTGATAGAGTATGGTTGAGTACAAGAAACATCCGTTTAAAAGTGCCTTCCATGAAGTTCGCTCCTCGTTATATTGGACCTTACAGGGTGCTAACTCGCATTAACCCAGTTGCGTATCGTCTAGCTCTTCCAACTGCCTTACGCATCCCTAACTCATTTCATGTTTCATTGTTGAAACCACTAGTCTGTAACAGATTTTCCTCCATCATCCTCTCCTCGCTCTGTTCAGGTGGAGGGTCAGGAGGAGTATGAGGTCAATTCCATCGTCGATTCTCGAATCTCCCGGGGGAGAGTACAATATCTGGTCGATTGGAAGGGATATGGTCCTGAGGAGAGGAGTTGGGTACCTCAGGAGGATGTTCATGCTCCTCGTCTCCGCAGGGCGTTTCACTCCCGCTTCCCATCTCGTCCCGGTTCCTTCCGCCCGGTGGGCGTATCTGAGAGGGGGGGTACTGTCAGGGTACCTGAAGTCTCTACCTCCGAGAGAGGTAGAGACTTAGACGTTCATCCGTCCGGACGGACTGTTTCCTCTGTTCCTCGCGGTCCATCCGGTCACGTAAACGCCGGCCGCGAGGGACTCACTTCCTTTTCTAGCATGACGTCCGGAAACCGACGTCATGACGCCAACCCGGAACGACCTGTCACTCAATCCTTCAGAGACTAATCAGGACTTGTCGGAGGCGTGTCTATCCTTCCGAGCCAGGGTATTTAAACTTGCTTCTCCCATTTGCTCTTTGCCCTGTCGTGGTTCTAGTCTGCCTAGTCACACAGTGCTCTTGTATTTCTGTTATCCCTTTGGTTCTGACCCGGCTTGTTTGACTTACTCTGTTTATCTCTGTTACCCTTGACCCGGCTTGTTCCTCGCTTACCTGTCTTCTCGTTCCCTCGACCTCGGCTTGTCTTTGACTATTCTCTATATTCTCCGTACGTTAGTCCGGCCATTCTAAGGTCCGGTATACGTATCCTGTACCTGTTTGTACTCTGCGTGTTGGATCCCTGTCCCGATCCTGACAAGTGTACATAAAAAAAAATTTTTACTTTGAAATAATAGCAGTCAGTTTCCTTCACACGTGTGCGTTTCAGGGCCTGCCAGGGCACAGTGTCACACCAGTGCAACTCATATCTGGTGTAACAGTAGTGTACATTTAAAAAAAAAAATGCAAATTTGACTGTAATAGATTGAATAGCAGTTAGTTGTCTGCCAGCGTGTGTGTCAGGACTACAGCGTCTACTCTGCCAACTTCTGCCAGTGCACAGTGCCACTCATATCTGTTGTCACAATAGCTTGCATGCATAGTACCACTAATCGAAAAAAAAATGACCGGCAGAGGCAGGCCACCCCGCAGGGGCCGTCGTGGTCGTGGTGCTGTGATTCCCTTTAGCCCTAGAATAATGCCCAGTGTTCAGAGGCCACATACCCTGAACTCGAAAAGTTCTGAGGACATAGTTGACTGGCTAACACAGGACACCCAATCTTCTACAGCTTCCGCTCGGAACCTTGACGCACCATCCTCCTCCAGCTTAGCTTCGGGCACCTCTCAAGTTACCACTCGCCCGCCTGCCGCCACCACCAACACTAGCACCACAGCCGCTTCACTTGATCTGTCAGAGGAGTTATTTACACATCAGTTGGAAGAAATGAGTGATGCGCAACCATTATTGCCAGAGGATGTAGATAACAGGGATATGTCTCAGTCAGGCAGAATTACACGCATGGACGTACGTTGTGATGATGATGATGTTGTACCCGCTGCTGCTTCCTTTGCTGAGTTGTCAGATACAAGTGAAGCGGTTGATGATGACGATGCGTCCGTGGATGTCACGTGGGTGCCCGCTAGAAGAGGAGAAGAACAGGGGGAAAGTTCAGATGGGGAGACAGAGAGGAGGAGGAGGAGACGAGTTGGAAGCAGGGGGAGGTCGTCGCAAGGAGTTAGTGGCACAGTCAGACAGCATGCATCGGCACCCGGGGTCAGCCAGACAGCACACCAATCAACGCATGCTGTTGCCACCACCAGAATGCAGTCCTTGCAGAGCTCAGCAGTGTGGTATTTTTTTGGTGTGTCTGCCTCTGACAACAGTATGCGGTGTTTGCGGTTCGTTAAACGGGGAGTTTGGTCTGTCACTGTGAAGCGGGCGTAACCCTTACACTACCTGATCGATACAACATCATACCTGATGTTTTAAAGCACGTTATTCCAAACAATTTAGCAATGTTAGGTGATTTATGCCCTTTATGGATTAAAACCAGACTCTGCATCATCTATGTAATTTTCCATGGGAGTTTTGCCATGGATCTCCCTCCCACATGCCACAGTCCAGGTGTTAGTCCCCTTGAAACAACTTTCCATCACTATTGTGGCCAGAAAGAGTCCCTGTGCCCATGCTTCGAACTTTGACCGGAGACTTAGAGAAGTGGACGGACAAGCCTATTTCCTGGATCGGACGGATTAACTCGGTTAAAATGAACATCCTCCCACGCATCCTGTTCCTATTTCAAGCTTTGCCCATCCGAGTCACAAAAACCCAACTGATACCGTTACAAAGATCAATCGGTGCATTTATATGGCAGAATAGGAGACATAGGATATCTAGGCAGGTCCTCTACAGACGTAAGGACAGAGGGGGATTAGGCCTACCAAACCTCTATTTCTACTACCTTGCTGCTCAGTTGACACAGGTAGCGATGTGGCACTCATCTCCAGAAGAGAGGCGATGGGTTGAAATAGAATCAAAGATGATGGGGTGGGACGTCCCCCATACCACTATGTGGGTCCCAAGGGAGTACAGGCCTCCGATACAGGCACCTTGCCCGTCCATTCAAAATTCACTCAGTATCTGGGACGCGAACAATCGCAAATACGGACTGGCATCATCCCCCTCCCCCTTAACCCCGATACTCCGGAACAAGGAATTTCCACCGGGTATGGCTCCCGGAGGATTTCGGAATCTGGAGAGAAGAGGGTTGCAGCGGATTCACCATCTTTATCATGACGGGCTTATAGTCCAATTTGACGACCTTCGACGAGATTCCCACTTAACACCAACAGACTTTTTTCGCTATCTTCAGATTCGGGATTTCGCTAGAAAACCCCACATAAAGGGAGCTGCTCAAACAGGGATGAACTTCTATGAGAAGCTATGTCGAGCGGGAACCGTCCCCAAGGGTATGATAACACTCTTGTACGCCCACCTTAGCACGGAGAACAAAGAATGGGGCCGACTGGCCTATGCCGACCAGTGGGAGGCAGATCTGGGGGAAGTTTTGGAGGGAGTGGACTGGCGGGACATATGGGAAGCTAACAAAAACTCCTCCGTCTGCGTCACCCTCCAAGAACAAACATGGAAGACCATGTTCCGCTGGTATACCACTCCTGTCAAACTCTACAAGATGCACAAACTGGATACGGATGATTGCTGGAGGGGATGTGGTGCCCGGGGCACATACCTCCACATGTGGTGGGAATGCCCGAAACTACGTAGCTTCTGGAAGGCGGTCGAAGACCTATTGGCACAGACCTTTCACAAGCCCCTACTATTAGATCCGTGGGTGTACTTATTGAACAGATCCCTTGACGGATGAACCAAAAGGGAGCAGACCCTGGTCCACAAGATAACCCTTGGGGCTAGACGTACTATAGCCACAGCTTGGCTCTCCCCTGAAGGTCCGGAGATTTCGGCCGTGATATCTAGGATCCGAGACTGCCGATTGATGGACGATCTGACAGCACGCGTGAAGGGTACGACAGAGAAATTCATAAAACTATGGGAGCCCAGGGATAATAGTGTAGCTGGATCCACGTAGACAGATCATATACACCAGGAAGTAGGGGTATGGAGGGCCCTTGTGTTTTTTCCTGTCCCGCGATCACCCTGGCTGGTCGTCCCGCTCTTGCCGCGTCCCGGATCCGACGCCTCACCTCTTCTTCACTTCTCTCTCTCTCTGTACCTTCTTCTCCTCTTCTTCTATGACCACCCTCGATTCTCGGTCTCCGGGTTTCGGGGGTAAGTCTTTCTTTTTATCGCAGGCCATATTCTCTTTTATTCCTCATTTTACTTGCCTAACCAACATCTCCTCAGGTACGATCAGTGTGATATGGGAGGTTGGAGACCTGGTGTTCTCTGGTCACCTTTTCCTGATTGGTCCTCGATAGGACAAAATATAAATGCCTGAGACTTATCGACTACCTTCAATCAGAGACAGTTGACTGTGATGACCTGTACGGGGAAGCCCGGGGTGATCTTGCATTTGCTATAAGTTTGCTTCTTGTATCACCACTGTTGGCTACTGCTCACCCGACACGTGACCTTATGTTCTTGTTCCCCTTGTCGAATCGACAACGGAGCGCTATAACCCTAAAGTATACAATAACACCAAATCCCCGAGGGGGGGCAGGGGGAATGGAGTTGGGGGATAGGCGTGTCTCGTGGACAGATGTTGCGTAAGATTGACTTATTAGAACTGCACTTTTACACTAAGGCCTCTGTGCAGGCCACACAGTCGCTCTGTTCTTGTTGCGACACCCATGGGCAAAAATGAGGAATACTGATGCCGTATAAAAAATATAAAACCCTCGATGGGGGGCAAATTGTATAGAATTTCCAAGGTGGCTTGTAACATAGGCTGTTTTTCTTTATTACGATTGCAAAACTGTGCTATTGTATTTTGGCTTCTGCGCAAGCCTTCAAGTTGTATAATTTTTGCATTACCTATCGTGTGCAAAAATAATAAAAAAAAAAAGAGAGAGTCCCTGTGGGTTTTAAAATTCGCCTGCCCATTGAAGTCTATGGTGGTTCGCCCGTTCGCGAACATTTGCAGAAGTTTGCGTTCGCCGTTTGCGAACGGAAAATTTTATGTTCGCGACATCTCTAATTCTGTATAACAAAATGCATTATACAAAGAGCAAAGCATTAAACTATGTTGACAACACACCTAATCAAGGCCGGTGCAAGGATTTTGACTACAAAGGTGAAAATGCATTTTGCCGCCCCACACCCCTCCCTGTTCCCCCCAAACACTACATCTTCACCCGTGTGTCCCTACTCCCCCCTCTTTTGTGTTTCTTATCCTCCCCTTTTTGTCTTACACTCCCCTTTAGTATATCTTATCCCCCATTTTTCCCTTTGTGTGTCTCTTTCTCCCTCAGCCCCTTTGTGTGTTTCTTTCTCACCCCAGCACTTTTGTGTGTGCGCCTTTCTCCCCTTCTCAACCTCTCGGTGTTTCTCTTTCTCCCCAGCCCCTCTATATTTCTCTTTGTCCCCCCCCCACTCATCTGGTGTCTCTCCCCCAAGCCCTGGTCTGTCTCTTTTGCCCCTTTCCCAGCCCCTCTGTGGATCCTTGCCCCCTCCCAGCACCTTGTCTCTTGGTCTCCAAGGCCCTAAATGTATCTCAGCTCTTCCAAATGTCTCATTCCCCCAGGCCCCCATGTGTCTCAATTCCTCCCACCAGCCCCTTCATGTGCCTCATTCCCCCAAAGCCCATCCATGTGCTTGTTTCCTACCCATCATCCCTTGTGTCTGATTTATCCAGCCCCCCATGCGTCTCAATCCCCAAGCCCCCTTTATGTCTCATTCCAACTGACCACCCACGTGTCTCAATCCCCCACCCCCTATGCATCCCAATCCCCAAGTCCCCTTTATGTCTCATTTCAACTGCCCACCCATGTATCTCAATTACCCAGCACCCCTATGTGTCTCAATCCCCTAGCCTCCCTATGTGTCTTATTCTCCAAAGCCCCTACATAAGTCTTAATCTCGAGTGTAAACATCAGGGGAGGAGTTTGTTTCTCTCTCCTCGGTCTGACAGGATGCGCTCACTGAGAGCGCCAAACTGTTTCCTGTCAGACCGGGGAGAGGGAAACAAACGCCTTTCCCTCGGTCCGCTCTCGGCCACACTACACACAGAAACCGGCAGGATAGCAGTGCTGTGCAGTACGCACCTCCCCCCGGCCCCCCACCCCCCCCCCCCCCCCCGCTGGTCACCCGAATCCTGCGCTCCATGGGCCAGTGCGTCCTAAGGCTCCCACCTGTGACGCCTTATGGTAGGGCTGGCCCTGCACTTAATGCTTTGAACTCGCCCATGTCAATCCTTTATCTCATCAGCGTACATGTTATGCCCAAATTATGTCACTAGTGCCATCCGTTTTATTTTCCATCTTCAGACAATTTGCAGGAGAACTATAAAAGCTTAGCTAACAGAAAAGTGGGGAAAAGCTAAACATTGAGCAACCAACCATAACATTCCCTTCAATGGAGGAACTACCGCCAGTGCAGCTGGTGTGATAGCACCGGGACTCGCACAATGAGGGGGTCCGTGCACTTAGACCACTCAATGGGCATTTGTCTTCATGGAAATAAAAAAGAAAAGGAAACAGGTTGCGCCAAACAACTATACACTTATGATACTTTTAGATAGTACGTTTATGATAATGATAATGTATATATCCTATAACTAATAATAAAGGAAAAAGTAGGGAAAAAAAATAATTAAAAAATAGTAAGAAATAATAGTTTTATAAAATCGAATAAAAGATTAAATGAAAAATTGAAAATTACATAAAAAAAATTCTATGAGATGCACATGTATTGAATCCCATTTTTCTTATGTATTTCATAAGGGATGCGCATGTTTTAAAAATACCACAAGATCCCGCATCGCTTATTCCGTGACCTGGGCCTTGTTCCGCCTTTGAATTTGACTGCTGTACCTGGACCGCCTGCGGATTTACAACCCCTCCAGACAGAATGGCAGGAAACTAGAGCTAGAGGGCATTGAGACCGGCACATAGTATCGTATGAAAGACTCTACCACATACTACTAGTTTTTTCACGGGAGGGGCACCAGGACTGTTTGGATCTGCAGTGGGCCTTCTGGCCTAACCTAGCCAAGGCCGAGGGGACTGGGGGGAGGGACATGCTCTTTGGGAGGTGGCTACAGAAGAGGCAGGGGGAGACGAGCCGGGTATTAAACACTGCTTGCGCCTACCTCAGAATGGTGTGAAGGGGACTCGAGGAGTATCTTACCTTCGAGATCGAGTTGTGTTGTTGCCACCCTGAGGGAAGCGCACACAGAGTTCCGCTGACACTAGAGCCCTTCAGGGTTAATGGGAAAGAACCAGCTAACTTACTCTATCTCCCTGGAATTGAATACCGCAACTCTGCCTCATGGAAGGGGGCGACGAGACCTAACCGGAGAGGGGTGATGGGAAGAGGAAAGTGTTTATACATGTACCACTGTTAAAACGTAATCTAATGCATATAGTTTGGGTGTATTGTAAATAGCCTGCCGTATTAGAGGTATTATTAGATAGCCACGCACGGATGGAAGTATTTTCACCGGCTCATGTATAGCCTAGACAGTTCCACCTCATTCTGACAGCACACTAGCACTAATGATATGACATAGGTAGAGAAGCCCAGTATTGGGGATGGATAGACTGACGATCGCCCAGAACAGGAGAGCAAACCAACCAGCCAGACTTGATACTGGCAATACTGCAGGAGACGACTAGCTGGAAGAGTCTAATAGGTCAATCATCTCCAGGGGAGGAGGGTCTCGGATTTGTAACACGGAAAGGCCCTGGGGGGAACGACCAGGGAGGGTCGGAGGGGGGGGGGGGATCATTATGCAATATTGACAGTTGCAATTGTAGTAGAATTCTTTTCAAAATAAATAAATAAAAATAATATTTTTTTAAATACTACTACCAAAAATTCAGGGGATTCTAACCACTGAGTACTTAGCTCAGAATCCGTATAAGGGCAAACACTACAGAGGAGAATGGTATGTACACTCCCAAAGGGACCATAGGGGTGCCCCATGTCGCCTGACTTGCTCCGCACCTCATATACCAAACACTCGAGGGATAGGGAGAGGAACTATGACGTTACAGCGACGGTCCCATGAGACAAATGAGGCATACCCAGGCTTTAGTAGGTTGCCCCAGGAGAGCAGGTCCTTCCACTAGGCTCTGATAACAGAACATCGACGTAACGGATGACATCACGGTATGGACAGAACACCAAAGGTTTGCAATCCAATTGCAAACTATGGATAAAGCTAGACCTAGTCGGATTCGGGGACAATATGAGGGACCCACCGGGGCTCAAGACTAAGGGAGTCCTCGAAACCTGACCTTACCCCCTGACCACTAACCCCAGCCCAGAGTAGAGAAAGGGAGACTCACCCCCAGTGCCATAATTCAGGTGCGCAGACCTAGTGGAAACAGTTCCAGTTCGGTAGTGGTAGAGAGTCACGATTTAAGTTACTTAGGGTTTGACAATGTTACTGTAAATATAGTGTCATGTAATAGTGTGACTAACTATTTAATATAGCAATACAGCATTGGCCAGCAAGGGCTCATGAATCGTCATCTTTCACAAGCACATTGCGCTGTGGAGATGGGGAAACATGTACCCCGCATTGGTCTGGCAAAAAGTAAGACCAGATGTCTTGCTTTAAACCACGGGTGCGCCTTCATCATACCTTACTTCTTTCTTCTTCCCACTTTCAATTTCTCTTTCACTTTCTGTGGAGGCCTTGGCAGGGGGGCGGGGGCGAAGGGAGGTGTGGGGGGTCAGCAGGTGGGCCTAGTATAGGAGCAACATCGCGCTTGCCAGAAATAGCAAACACCAGACCAGACACATGGCGGTAGCCATAACATCGCTTAACGTGAAGGGCCTGAATGCCCCCACAAAATGACGCCTCCTATTCCGCTAATTAAAAAGGATGAAGTCTGATATTGCATTCATCCAAGAAACGCATTTACCCAAACATGTGAATTTTCAATTAAGGGTCCACACCTTTGCGGTGACCCGAGAGGCTGGAGCACAAAGTAAACACAACAGAGTTGCGATATTGATCAGGAGTAGCTGTCCAATGCGAATCATGTCTACTGACGCAGACACAGACGGGCGTTTCTTAATAGTTTCAGGGACCCTGTACTCTCACACAATACATTTGATTAATGTGTATGCGCCTAATCAGCCAGACCCCAGTTTTTGGGACACCCTCCAAACTAAAATACGAGCGATGCCGCATGGCATGGTCCTGGCGGGTGGGGACTTCAAAGCGGCACCAAGCCCTACGGTGGACAGAAGCACACATAAAGGGGTGCATAGATCACAGGGCGGGGGGGTTCAGGATAAACTGCTATATGGCTTCATGAAGGGCACGGGGCTTGTTGACGTTTGGCGAGTGCATCATCCGAGTGACGTAGACTGTACATATTATTCTGCCCCACATGGTACATACTCCAGGATAGACTTCTTCTTGGCTAACGATAACTGTCTTGCACGGGCTGCTAACTCCACTGTGGGGTCAATCACGTGGTCTGACCACGCAACGGTGACTATTACCCTGGGGAACCTTTGCTCGGTGTCCCCTTGGACGTGGAAAATTACACATCACTTTTGAGTGACTCTACGGTCACGGAACAGCCCCACAAAGAGATAACAACAGACTATTTCATGACCAGTACTACCCCCGACCTCCGAGTAAGCACCATCTGGACTGCCCAGAAGACAGTGCTGCGGGGATCCCTCATACGCATAGCTACTAGGAATAAAAAACTGAAAACAAAATTACTTGAAAGGGGGGGACCTACATAGCAATGAGTGGTGGGTGGGGGCCCTGAATAGCACCCTGCCCCACCCTGCCCCACACCTTGCCCCACCCTGCAATTAGGATTAGAACACTCTGATTGAAATCCAGCCAATCAGAGTGCTCTGTGTCATTTTACACAGCGTGGGAAAGTTCTTTTGAATTTTCCCACGTTATGTAATTTGACTCATAACTCTCTGATTGGTTACTTTCAATCCACCAATCAGAGTGTTGTTATGAGTCAAATTACACAGCGTGGGAAAATTCAAAAGAACTTTCCCACGCTGTGTAAAATGACACAGAGCACTCTGATTGGTGTATGTCAAGCTAACCAATCAGAGTGCTGTGACAGGTAAATGTAGAGACTAACCTGTCCAATGGCTTAAACCCACCAATCAGAGTGCTCGGAGCCTAATTGCAGGGCGGGGCAAGGCTTTATAAGCCTTCCCCCGCCCTGCAGAGCTAAGTCTGCGCGGAGCCCTCCGTGGGTGAAGATGGATTTTTTTTTTTGTGCTCGGGCTTTTTTTTTTAATTGTGACGGTCATTATGGATTTTTATTTGGCCTTTTTTGGGGCTGAAAAAAGATTTTAGAAAAAAGAAGACATCAAATGGTAAGTTCTTTTTTTTTTCTTCTAGAGGTACTTAGTTAATGGTCCCCCCTCATTATTTTTAGTGGGAGGGGGGTAGGTAGGGGTTCATTTTTTTGGCAGGGGGTGACGGGGGGAGGGTTACATTTTTATTTAGGGCCCCCATCCGCTGATCAGGGGTGGGGACCAGGGGGAGGACAATAGGTCCCCCCCTTATTGTAGTTTATGGCCCCCACCCACCGCTCAGGGATGGGGGACAGGGGGAAGGACATTAGGTTCCTCTCCCTTATTCTAATTTAGGGTCCCCACCCACTGATCAGGGGTGGGGGCCAGGGGGAAGGACATTAGGTTCCTCTCCCTTATTCTAATTTAGGGTCCCCACCCACTGATCAGGGGTGGGGGCCAGGGTGGAGGACATTAGGTCCCCCCTTATTCTAATTTAGGGCCCCCACCCACTGCTCAGGGGTGGGGGCCAGGTGGGAGGACTTTAGGTCCCCCCCTTATTGGTATATAGGGCCTCCACCCACCATTTAGGGGTGGGGGCCAGGGGGGAGGACATTAGGTTCCCCCCTTTATTGTAATTTAGGGCCCTCACCCACCGCTCAGGGGGGAGGACAATAGGTCCCCCCCATTATTTTACTTTAGGGCCCCCACCTGCTGTTCAGGGGTGGGGGCCGTGGAGGGGGGGGCAATATTTTTTTTTATTTTTTTTTTTACATTGAGCAGCCAAAGGCTATTTACTAGACGTGCCCCTACTCGCAGTATAGCGAGTAGGGGCATAATTTACAAATACTAAGTAATCTTTACTTAGTATTAGTAAATGTGGCTGAAAGGCCAAATCAGGTCTTTCAGCCTTTTAGTAGATAGCTCCCTAATACCGTGGGAATTAGGGAGTTATCTACTTATTCATTCCTGTCATTCCATTGAGGGGCGGCCTAGGCCTCCCTAACTTGTTCTTTTACTATTTGGCGGCACAGCTGGTTATTATGTGGCACCCACCCCTGGATGAGAGGAAGTGGGTGGAAATAGAATCGCTCCTGTTGGGCGCAGATCTACCCCAATTTACAATATGGATCCCAAGAGAAGACAGACCTATGGTTCGTGCTAAATGGCCGGCAATCTTAAACTCTCTTAGACTTTGGGACTCATATGGGTTAAAGTATGGTCTAATGTCGTCCCCTTCTCCCCTTATGCCATACCTACGTAACAGAGCATTTAGCCCCGGAATGACAGGCAGGGACTCTAGGAATCTAGAATGAGCAAGACTACAGAGGATACATCAACTATACCAGGGAACCAAACTCATTACTTTTGAAGAGCTTAAACAAGGATGACATCTTACCCCAGCAGTTTTTTTTAGGTACCTACAGGTTAGGGACTTCGCCAAACAACCCCGTATAAAAGAGGTGGCTAGGAAGGCAATGCGATATTTCGAAAGGCTATGTGTATCAGATAGCAAGCCTACAGGCCTTATCACCAGGGCCGGCGCGTCCATAAGGCGGCACAGGCAGCCGCCTTAGGGCGCACCGGCTCCGGGGGCGCAAGATTTCAGTGACCGGCAGGAGGGAAGCTCTCCCTCCTGCCGGCCACCATCTCCGCCCCCGGCGTGCGGCAGGGCTGCGATCAGGCGCTGCGAGGGAGCTCTAACCTCTCTGCTCTGCTCCCTCGCGCGCTGTCTGCTGATGCCGCGGGAGCCGGAATATGACGTCATATTCCGGCTCCCGCGGCATCAGCAGACAGCCCGCGAGGGAGCAGAGCAGAGAGGTTAGAGCTCCCTCGCCGCGCCTGATCGCAGCACTGCCGCACACCGCCCAGCAGCCCCACTGGACCCCAGGGAATGATCCACACCAGCTCTCCAGGTAGGGAGGCTGGGTGGATATTATTTATGTATTAAAATAATTTGTGAATGTGTGTGAGAGTGTCTGTCTGTGTGTGAGAGTGTCTGTCTGTGTGTGAGAGTGTCTGTCTGTGTTTGTGAGTGTCTGTGTTAGAGTGTGTGTCTGTCTGTGTGTCTGTGAGTGTGTGTGTGAGAGTGTCTGTGTGTCTGTGTGTGTGTGTCTGTGAGTGTGTGTCTGTGAGTGTGTGTGTGTGTGTGAGTGTCTGTGTCTGTGTGTGAGTGTCTGTGTGAGTGTGTGTGTGTGAGTGAGTGTCTGTGTGTATGTATGTGTCTCTGTGTGAGAGTGTCTGTGAGTGAGTGTGTGTGTGTCTGTGTGTGTGAGTGTCTCTGTGTGTGAGTGTCTGTGTGTCTGAGTGTGTATGTGTCTGTGTGTGTGAGTGTCTGTGTGTGTGAGTGTCTGTGTGTGAGTGAGTGTGTGAGTGTGTATGTGTCTGTGTCTGTGAGTATGTGTCTCTGTGTGAGTGAGTGTGTACGTGAGTGAGTGACTGTGTGTCTGTGAGTGACTGTGTGTGAGTGAGTGTATGTGTGTCTGTGAGTGACTGTGAGTGTGTGCGTGAGTGAGTGTATGGGTGTCTGTGAGTGACTGTGAGTGTGTGCGTGAGTGAGTGTATGTGTGTCTGTGAGTGATTGTATGAGTGTTGCATGTGAGTGTGTCAGTGTATGTGTGTGTCTGTCAGTGTGTGTTTGTGAGTGTCTGTCAAATCAGTGAGAGTATCTTTTTCATTGAGTCTGTGTGTGACTATCAGTGTGTCTGTCAATGAGTGTCAATCAGTGTGTGTGTGTCAGATCAGTGAGTCTCTGTGTTTGTCATTGAGTGTGTGTGACTGTCAGAAGAACACTAAGGGACAGGGAAGGGAGGGGACCAATAATGGACTGGGAGAGGGACTGGTTAAGAGGCACATAGGTGAAGATGTTATTTTTGAATGGGGGGGAGGGGCGGAAAAATACATCTTCGCCTATATACCCAAAAATCCTTGCACCGGCCCTGCTTATCACATTGCTTTATAGCCACCTGTGCTCAGAAGCTGTAGAATGGGGGGGACTGACGTTCACTGACCAATGGGAACGAGATCTGGGTGAGGTGTTAGAAGGAGTAGAATGGCAGGAGATATGGGAAGCTAGCAGCACATCCTCTGTCTGTGTAACTCTGCAGGAGCAATCATTTAAGATGATGTTCCGCTGGTACACTACTCCAGAAAAAATGTATAGGATGCACAAATCCACCACTGTTTGCTGGAGGGGATGCGGAATTAAGGGGACATATATACATATGTGGTGGGAATGCCCACATGTTAAGATCTACTGGAGAGCTGTTAAAAACTTGCTGCGTCAGGTTTTCTCCAGGACACCAGACCTGGACCCATGGGTATACCTACTGAATAGACCTATAGATGGATAGACCCGTAGGGAACAAACACTGATACGTAAAATTACACTAGCGGCAAGACAGGCTATGGCACACACCTGGCTCAAACCAGACCTTCCCCACATAGCGAGCGTGATAACTAGAATCAAAGAAATACATCTGATGGATGACCTATCGGCCAAGATGAGGGGAACTAGTGAGGCGTTTCAGAGGCTGTGGGAACCATGGGACAGTGGGCCTCTGGGTTCATAGAGCCTGGCCCCCTCGTGTCCTCTCCCCCTCATCCCTCGGCACGCCCGGTCCTCCCCACTCCTCCCTCACCGGTCCTCCTTCTTGTAATTCTTATAGATGCATAATAAATATACAGGTTGATACGTTATAAGGGACACAGACGTTGGTACATGCCACAGGGTTCAGAACATTTCACAAAAGGGGAGACGCAGGTTGTAGTTTCTTAAGCACATCTACGCTCTATGTACATCTTAGCTAGAGAAGGCGAAGTCCAGTGCATGACCCCAACGAGACGTAGACTAACCATAATTTAAGATGCATTGATGCATAATGTCTCAGATCAACCGGTAATTGCTATATAGGAAAAGAGTCCTAATGAGAGTTGTATGTTTTATATGAATAGTTGTTAATACCAAAAAATGTGCAACTTGTTCATGCCTCAACAATGTAACTGTGCTAAGAAGCAAGAGATGCTGTTATTGCTAAGCATCTGTAATTGACTGTTTTTATCACTGTTGTGGCAACTAAAGCTTGACCGTTGTTATTAATGCACAACAAAAATAAGGGAATAAAAAAAAAAATACCACAAGACGTACCAATGTGCATATAAAGATCCTGTTTGACCCTCCTCAAAAATACTGTGACAAGGATTATATTGTCAGAAGCGAATACAATCGAGCCTTGTTTGTGTGTGTATTTTATACAAATTACTACCTTTGAATTGATCACAAACAATATCACACTGTTGTTGTTCTCTCTGTCATTCTTTTGTCATTTCATATCCTGGAATTTATAAATTGGAAAACATTGAACTACCTACCACAAACACTAACCTTATCAAGAACTATTTACCATATAGCAAGGAATATCTTTTGTGACTATATAATTAGTATCACTATCATAACTGTACTTTCCAAAAGAATCACAAGTGTATAGTTGTTTGGCACAACATGTTTCCTTTTCTTTTTTATTTGTTTCATGCCTTTGCATTGTTAGGGTATCCAACTAACAGCGTTTGCTGCCACCTTTGGAGTCAGCGCTGTATCTACTTTTGCTTTTATGTGTCTCCAGGGGCCCGGTCGAACTGTTAAAGGGCTGCACATTATTTTATCTTTTCACAAATATCTTTCTGGTAATTTGTCCATATCAGCATAGAAATGAAAAATATGTACTTCCTGAATTAGTTCAGCAATGGCAACAGTGTTGATTGGGATTAAGTGAAGTTGCAATACTTTATTCTCTGATTCTCCCACTGAGAGTAAAGTTTCAACATTACAAGGTTAAGAGTTTCTGAAACTCAAATGAACACGTAAATTAGACAGTCAGTTGGATTGTGTAAGAAAATCCTTGATATAGAAGATTTGGGAGTAATTATAGATAATTGCAACAGTCAGTGGCTGGAACTGCTAGCAGAATAATACTATACATAAATGTATTGGAGGGTAAAAAGTAGAATTTTGTCTTTTTTTATTATTATGATAAATACAGTGGGACCTCGGTTTACAAATGCCTCGGTTTACATAATTTTCGGTTTACAAATGAAAATCCATTGAAAATAATGCCTTGGTTTACAATTTTTTTTCACAATACAAAGCAAGTTTCCCCAGGATGCATTGCACCTGGGAAGTTTATAGCGCCGCCCCCGTGCATGCTGGAGTCAGAGGGTAGCACGTGGCTTTGAGTGTGGAGGTGTTGGAGCAGCTTTTGCATCGAGTTTTGGAGCCATTCTGGAAATTGCCGTTGTTTTGGGACTTTTTGGTGCATTTCTCAAGCTGTGAAAAGGTAGGGAGCTGAGCTTTGTCATTTGCATGCCTTTTATTGTGTGTTCTGCATTGTGAGTTGGTTTCCATGCCAGCTCATTTTGACTTTTTTCTGACCTCCAGAACAGATTATTCGGTTTTCAATGCATTCCTAGGGGAAACCGCGTTTCGGTTTACAAATTTTTCGCAATAAGAAACGTCCCGGAGAATGCATTAAATTTGTAAACCGAGGTCCCACTGTACTTAGGATATGAAGTGCATGTTTCAGAAAAACATTAAAGAAAAAGGAGTATAGCAATATGAGAAAACAAATTTACTGTCAGTAATTATATTTGTACAAATATATACATATATATTGACTGCCAGTGTATTTGTATACAGGGTGGGCCAAAATTCAGAGTAGGGTTTGAGGAGTCAATATTTTATTTAATGTTGAACCAATGTCATATTACATACCATGAATGCTCAATGTATGGAGATTTGTTTCAGTAGGTATGAAATATTTTAAATGAACTTCATTTGCCGCCTCTGTCCATTGCATTGTTCATGAATCTAGTTAATGTTTGAGACTCCAGCGTTTGAATTTCTGCACAGAGATTCTCCTTGTGCTGCTCAAGTGTACGCAGTTTGTTCACGTATATCCTCTTCTTCAGATATCCCCACAGGAAGTAATCTGGAGTTGAAAGGTCAGGTGATTATGGTTAATTAATCTGGGGATTTCATAAAATTATCCGCTTACCAAACAGTTGTCTGAGGAGGTCCATTGTGGCCCTGGCTGTATGGGCAGTAGCCCCATCCTGCTAAAACCACATTACAGGACGCTTTTCCTCTTTGCGTCAAAGTAATGGACCTGCCATTTTGAAAATAAAATTCCACTATTTTATAATTTATACAATACCCCACCTTTTCCAATTCATTTTTTTTTGGGTCATGTTGAAATTTGTATTAGAAGCAAGTGGGTTAAATATTTTTTCAATCAAATAATTTTTCTCTTTTTATGATTATTACATGTTTTGGTACAATGTTAACTTGTATATGCAACATTTAGGCAGCATTCCTATTTTATGTTTTATTTTATGTGAGTTGCCTATTTATGACATAATTAACTGATTTTTTTTTTTTACAATTTAAAGTAATGTTTATAAATTAGATTTATGCAATGTTCAGTTTTTGCGAGTTAATGGGTTGCTTTAATTGAAGGAGGATCTCTCTCTCCTGATGTCTCTGAGAAAGTGGGTGAGAACCTATGAAATGCGTTAGTGGAATGTCAGTTCAACAAATGTAGGTGGAAAATTGCACATCTTTCAAACTGCAAGAAGATGCTGGCTTTGAAAAGATTGAAGATCTAACACCATCCCAGAGTGAGCAGTTCATGTGTGAAGGAGCTGTGCCTACTGATGGATCATTGATTACATTATGCCTATAATATCTGAGAGCTCTTGGCTTCATTGTTTTACAGTGAGACAGTGTTAGCAACATTTTGCTACAGATTGTTTCTGTGGAACAGAATGAGCTTTAATGATTGGACGTTTTATTCAAGAACTGGACTATTAGTGGGGTTTGTCTAGTTTTTCTTAATTTATTTGTCTTGCTTTTACAGATCTTTATGAGATATTCCCCATTATCGATAGCTTGTTTTATTCATACTGTTGTATGGTCACTATTTTTGTCCATTGTGCGTTGGATATTTATTCATTTATTTACTGTCTATTATTACTTGTCATTAATAATACTGTAAAATTACATACTTACACTGTTTAATCTCCATCTATTTCTAAATTACTTACCCGTATGGGGGTGAGGGAAAACTTGTGAGGCAATCATATGATTACTTGTTACACAAACTAAACAGTGAAACCAGTGAGGATGTTGAACTTTAAGTGGTCTCTAAGATCAGCATTACCCTTACAAGAAATCATAATTATTTCATGAAAAACATGCAGCAGAAACATTTCACCAACAAAAAGACTCCAGTTAGTAAAAATGAATTGAAGAATGGGTTGAGAGACATCAATGTAATATAACCAGGGCCGGATTAACATAAGGGCTGATGGAGCTGCAGCTCCAGGCCCTGGCCCATGGAATAGGCCCATTTAAAAAAAAATGTAAAAAAATGTAAAAAAAAAAAAAAAGGAAAAAAATAAAATAAAATGTTTTTTCCTTTTTTTTTTTACACCCTACTCTTAGGTTTTCCTCCTGACAGGTATTTTACTGGCCCAGATGGTATTTGAGGCTGCCTGGCCGTGCCAGTATTGCAATAATATCGCAGATGCAGATATTTTTCTTAGTATAAACAGAGATTACTCTGCAATACCAGTGCCGGCTAATAGGGGTCAGTGTGTGTGGAGAGAGGCAGGGATAGGAAGTTACAGCATATCCCCCCCTGCCTCTCTCGACTCACTGATCCGCGGGGGAGCAGCTACACAGCACAGAGAGTTCAGACAGCAGACCTGGGGACACTGAGACACTGAGACACTGTGAGACATAGGGACATTGAGAGACACATTGGGACACGGAGACACTAATGACACAGTGCCTCCATGTCTTCCAGTGTCCCCATGTCTCCCAGCCAGTGTCCCTAGTTTCTCAGTGTCCCCATGGCTCCCAGTGCGCCCATGGCTCCCAGTGTCCCCATGGCTCCCAATGTCCACATGTCTCCCAGAAAGTGTCCCTAGTGTCTCAGTTTCCCCACGTCTCTCAGTATCTGTAGTGTCCCCATGTCTCCCAGTGTCCCCAAATTTTTCAGTGTCCCCCTGTCTCCCAGTGTTCCCAAGTGTCTGTGTCCCCATGCCTCCCAGCCAGTGTCCATAGTGTCTCAGTGTCCCCATGTCTCCTAGTGTCCTCTAGTCTCCCAGTGTTTGTGTTCCCATGTTTCTCAGTGTCCCTAGTGTCTTAGTGTCCCCAAATGTCTGTGTCCCCATGCTGCTGTGTCCCTAGTGTCTGTGTCTCCATGTCTCCCAGTGTCTCCAAGTGTCTCAGTGTCCCCATGTCTCTCAGTGTCCCTTAGTATCCTAGTGACACAGGACACACTGAGACATGGGGACACTGGGAGCAATGAGGACACAGACACTGGGAGACTAGTGGACTGGGTTACAAGGGGACACTGACACTGTGATACATAGGGAAAGTGTTGCCAGGCTGGCCTTCCAATTCTTTGGGCAGACATGCCCCCTTGTAGGTAATTTTTGCTCCTTTTGGCAGTTCTAGTCACGTGATTCGTGTCAGTGGCCCACCCTTTTACACCACCCATTGACTTCCTGCTTCACTGGACACTTATGTTATGGGGAATGGATTTACTTGAAAGATGAAAGCATTAATTAGAGAGAGATTAGCATATTTTAAGAGAATCTGCGTTTTCTTATAGCTGCATCCTATGAGTTTCCCTCTGGCACCATCTCCACCAGATACATAACGCTTGATAGGTATGACTGTTTTAGTGTTTTTAGTCGATAAGATTCTATAATTAGGCCCCTCATAATTGTCAGCACCAGGCCCACTGGGCTCTCTATCTGGCCCTGAATATAACAAACATATCTCTTTTCTGCCTAGTAGATTGACTTTAATTATCCATATTGACCTTAAATAAACTTCAATTTATTATATGCTGTGATTAATGCCTTTGAGAATTTTTTTTTTTTAATTCTTTATTTTTGGTGCAAGCAAAGAATAACAGACATACTTGTGTCACCACGACAGCAAAAACACGTATTTAAGTAATTTATCATAGTAAATGCATATCGTGGTTTGAATATAATTTGAATTTTTTAAAATTAAAACAGAACTGTCTGGGATGTTGTAACAGGAGGTTACATGTTAATTGGGGGGTGCAGTGGACACCCGTCTATGTGTGTCAGTGTGTCTATTTCTGTGCTAGAAGGCTGATTTAGGTGCCCAGGAGGGGGGACCATGATCTATCTGTTGACCCCTACTTCTTAGGAGGGTTTGGGGTTAAGTGTTCCCCTCGTGTCAGAAAACAAGTGGGGGATTTTGATGTAGAGTCGCCTTGACTCACCCTCCTGTAGAGTTGTTTGTTCCTGGCAAAGTATTATCAGGTTACCTTGTGTATCAGTCAGGGGCATGTCACAGACGGGCATCTCATTGCAGGGTACTGGGGACACTCCTACTAACTTTCAGCTTGTCCCTAGCGATACACATACCAGCCGCGATAAATCTGCCTCCTTTTATGACGCGGCTAATGAGCGCCGATGGCATGAAGATAAGAACACCACGGCCCGCCAAGGTGTTTGAACAAGAACATTTTGGGGGTGTGGTTACCTACCTAAGTGAACACAGTATTTAAAGAGAAACCAGGGATAGACTCATTGCTCTGTTGTGGTTCTTGATTGACCCAAGAGCGCGTATTCCCTATTGGTATTCTTGTATTCTTACTTTGGCTTCGTTTGACTATTCTACCAACTGTGTTCCTTTGACCTCGGCTATTGCATTATCATTGATCCTGTTTTCTGGTACCCCTGACCTTGGCTCGCTATATGACTATTCTTTGTGTGTGTAGTGTTAGTCCAGCCATCCTAATGTCCGGTATACATTACTAGTATTTGCATTCTGTGTGTAGGATCCCCGAGCGTTCCTGACAGGTATTTATCGTAGGTGGTTGTTGTTGTGAGTGTGGGGATGATGCTTAGGGATGTATCGCACTGACATAGTTGTGATTGCTCGTAGTTTTGGTTGGTCTATGTCAAGCCTGTGAGATTCGTCATCTCGTGAAGCACTGCTATTGGAGGCCTATGTAGGTAAGCACCTAAATGTGATTCTGTGTGAGTAAGTCTCCATTACCTTGGGGTGAGGGGGGGGTGTCACCGGAGCGTGTGAGGTCAACCTCAGGAGGGGTAGCTCTCCTCTTGTGGACAGCGAACTTTGTAAGTTTGACTAAGTTGCGATAGCATAAAACAACATAAGAGAAACATAAATTACTAAAGCTGATTGGCTGGATGAAACAGAAAATCAACAGGTGAAGGAATGTGAGTCATGCCGTTGCATTTTTCTCCTCTCTGGGCATGAAGACTGCTGCCTTGTCTGCGGTCCAAGGTTGCGGACGTGGCTGCGTCACTGTAGGGTTGTTCTGGTTAGAGAGTCCCAGTGCTTCCATTAAAAGTGGGCCATATTTAGGGTCTGTGGCCTTACAGGATTTTTCATCTTTTGTCACCAATAAGGTTCTGGGAGTCGCTCATTTGTATGAGATTCCTGCTGTACGAAGAGGTTGGGTAATTGATTGCATTTCTTTTCGTCAAAGAAGTGTGGCTCTACTTAAGTCCTGGAAAAATGAGATTTGGCATGACTCAAATTCATAGGGAGTCTTCCTGTGAAGTGTTGCCAACAGCCCTAGCTTGTTTGGCACCGTAGGATGATGTCCCATGGAGCTGCGTTGGGAGCTGCGTTGGGTGCCTGTGGTGGTTTGGAAATTCTGTAGACTCCATCAAATAGGAATGGTTTGGCCTGTTGTGTTGGCAGCTCCCCAGCTATTAGGCATAGGACGAAATGGGGCAGTTCCTCCAGTGGCACAGACTCCTGTACCCCCCTGATCTTAATATTCTTTTGTCTGCCCCTGTCATTCAGTAGGGTAACTTGCCTGGACAGATTCCCCTGAGCAGTTTGCAAATGTCTCACTGTGTCACTAATCATGTGAAGGCCTTGTTTAACCCCTTAAGGACACATGACGTGTGTGATACGTCATGATTCCCTTTTATTCCAGAAGTTTGGTCCTTAAGGGGTTAAGTTCTGTGACTTCTACTTCTGTTGCTTGAGTGCGTGCGGTCACGGCCTGTATCTCAGTTGTGAGTACTGCCAAACCTGCTTCCCACATCTATTTAAGGTTCTGTTGGAGGCCTGCCAGCATGGTTTGTATGTCCCTTTTAGTGGCCAGGGCACTGTCAGTCGCTACCAGCAAGGGTGCCAGAGAGTGGGGACTGAGAAATTACATTTGAGTGCCATCATATTTTAACGTAAATCATACAGTATCTGTTGCTGTGTTTCATTGTTCAACCATTTGTATAAGAGTATCTTCACAAACAGACCACATCAAAAACAGGTCATTGATAAAGTGTGTATAACATTTTATAAATGGACCAAATGGATCCTATGTGTTAGCTGTTTCATAAATAAACATGAAACAATTTGCGTACATAGGGGTTATCGGAGCTGCCATGGATGTTCCTGTGCACTGCAAAAAAGTATTTGTCCTCAAATTGAAAATAATTCAGATTTAGAGCAAGTTTCAAGACTTTCAAAACAACATCCAAAAAGGCATCATCTTCAAAATTACCATAAGTTACTAAAACTTTGCGAATTGCATTCATCCCTGTCTCTCAGGAAATAACCTATATCAGCTACTTACATCTAAGGTAGTTAAGAGCATATTTTCTTCACTATAATTTACTTATTTCAATATCTCAATCAATTATGGAGTATACATACGGCATATGAGCAAAGACATAACAGGTCATTTAAAAATAGAATCCAACCAAATACCCAAAAGGCTTCAACAGACTGCCAATAGCCAAAACAATTGGCTTCCTGGGGAGGGGGATCTTATGAAGGGTATACAAAATTGTGCACCTTGGATGTACCTTAAATAGAAATTTTAATAAATCATGGTTGCTCAATTGTTTATCCAATCCCTAGTTATAGTTTCTTTACTAATGGACTGGACCTTTTTTGTGGGGTCCTCGTTTAGGCGTTTATTAATACTGCAATCATTTAGCCGTTTTATCATTTCTGTCCGGAATTGCTAATAATCCATAGAATTATTAGAATCTAGATCTTTAAATAGCTTCTCGTTCCTACCTAGAAATATTGGAGGTCATTGCGCTCACATATTTTATGGTATTTCCTAGCTCAAGAGAGGCTTTTAAATAGTTTGTTTTCCTGGATCATTGGGTTCAAGTTTTCCAGTTTCAATTGAGTTTCAATCTGATGTGTATGTGAAATGTTCTGTTTTTATGCATAATAAGTAAGGCCATAAGCTACAGAACACTCACACATAAAATTGTGAGTGTTCAAATACAGAGCATGTAAATTCAGAAGACTACAAACTACAACACTCTGGGAAGAGGAAATTGAAGGCAATTATTGGTAAACCTCTAAATGTGGTTTCTAGGAGATCTGTAGCATTATGATATCAGATATCCATAAGATTATGTCCGCCCCTGCAGTCTCACATCTCAATTATCTGACATTAGGAGTTAAATCACTTTTATTTCTGTCTATGTAGCCCTAGTCATACCTTCCGTGGCTGTTACTGGTGGCCTGCATGAAAAAAACAATGGCTTAATTTTCAATCAGGCATTTACTAACTTAAAGGGACACTATAGTCATCTAAACAACTTTAGTTTAAATAAGCAGTTTTGGTGTATAGATGATGCCCTTGAAGTCTCACTGCTCAATTCTCTGCCATTTAGACGATAAATCAATTTTTTTATACAACTCTTCATTAAGCTAAAGTTGATTTGGTGACTGCAGTGTCCCTTTAAGTTTTTTTTTTTGTAAATCTGTTTTTATTAAGGTTTTTGCATCTGATACAATATACAAAGGTGAGTACAGTGTGAGACATGCAGGTCTTTATCAAGTTACGAACATACAAGTAGGTTGTGTAGTATCACAAAATTAAATGTTAATAGGCAATTTAGTATTTAAAGTTGCTCTCCTTGGTCCTACAACGGGTATGCAGACCATCATTCCACTCCCTTACTTTTGTCGTTTGTCAATGAGCGGTACATGTTACGTTTTCTTAAGCTAACAATATAACCCCTTACCCAGAAGTTGCTGCTGATTCTAAACACGTCACTGAGTTGTAGACCTACTTCCACCGTATAATCCGGTACATTCCTGGGCAGTGTTCTAATTCTAACAGGGTTCCATAATCTAAGGTTGTGTAAATGTGTCCATGACCCTCTTGCATTGGGGCTCTCGTTGTGATATGCGGTAGAGAATGTGGTGTTTGTCCTTGCCTCAACTCCGAGTTTGATTGATAAGGGTTAAACATAAACTGCCTTTTATCTGTACCACCCCCGCGCTGTGCTTCACTAGTTGTAGTGCAGGGTTAAGGATGTGGAGAGCAAACCCTGCTCTGTCGGGCTGCAGGTTGCGTGGCTGTCATAGTGGCCGATATTGGTTTGAGGGCGTGTGCTGTACTCCATTTGTGTATGCATTCCCAGTTTGTGGCTAGGAAGTTCTTCAGGTTGGAGGGGTGCAGCCCCCTGCCAAGTCTGGGTTATGGGAGTGAGCGGGTTAGGTGAAGTCGTCAGTTGTCGGGAGAATCGTATTGAGCACCACACTCGGAGCGTAGCATCAATCACTGGATTTCCCGTGCGGATTTCAGCGTACGTGGTGGTCCCGTGCCAGAGTCTGGACGGGATCTTTACCTGGGCCTGGAAGCTCTCCATTTGTACCCATAATTTACGGCTCGGGTTGGCGTGCCAGTCCACTAGCCATTGCAGGTGGGTGGCGTGGTAGTATGTGAGCAGAGATGGGAGACCCGCGCCGCCCTCTCTCTTGGGCCGTTCCAGGATCGACCTGCGGATTTGGGTGGGCTTGTGATTCCACACAAATTTTCGAATTGCTGTGGTCAGCGAATGGAAGAATGCCCTTGGCAATGGTGTCGGGATAGTCTGGAATAGGTATAGGAGAAGGGAAGCAGGTTCATCTTGACCGCGCTGATGCGGCCGAACCACGAGATGTAATGGGTTGACCATCTGTGAAGGTCGTCCTGCAGGGTTGTTGAGATCGGGAGGTAATTTGTTCGATATAGGAGTGTGAGGTCGGTCGGCAGCCAGACACCCAGGTACTGAAGTTTGTCGTTACAGAGTTTGAATGGGAATTGCGAGATGAGTTGGTTGAGCCGATTAGGGTCTCGTGTTATTGGCATAGCTTCGAATTTTTGCTTAGATTGAGTTTTAAGTTGGATACCAGGTTGTATGTTCGGAAGGCTTCTAGGAGGTTTGGGATGGAAACTCTTGGCTGCTCCAGGAAGAATAGCATATCGTCGGCGTAGGCTGCCACTCGATGCTCGACATCTCCCACGCGAAACCCCATGATTCCCCCATCCCATCTGACCACCTCAAGAAAAGGCTCGAGAGAGAGGGCAAACAGGAGGGGGGACAGGGGGCATACCTGTCTGTTGCCATTGTGAATGGGGAAAGGTTTCGTCAGGGCTCTGTTGATGCGTATGCGTGCCGTCGGGGTGGTGTATAGCGCTGCGACCCAAGCCCGTAGGGTGGGGCCAAAGCCCATGTGCCTAAGGGTTTCCGCAAGGTAAGTCCAGTACACCCGGTCGAAAGCCTTTTCGGCATCAGTGGAGAGGACCACTACATCTTTCCCGGCGTGCTTCGCATAGTGTATGACATTAAGTGCCCGTATAGTGTTGTCTCTTGCTTCTCGACCCGGTATAAATCCGACCTGGTCGGGGTGGACCAGGTCCAGGAGGATCCGCATGAGTCGAAGCGCTAGGGCCTTCGCAAAGAGCTTTAAGTCTGCGTTCAAGATCGAAATTGCCCGGTAGCTCGAGCAGCAGGTCGGGTCCTTGCCCTCTTTAGGGATGACCGTCACAGTCGTTAGAGTGTCGGGGGGAGAACTGTCCGCCCGTGCAAATCGAGTCCTGGGAGGAGTCTCGGCAGCAGGATGTCCTTAAAGGTGGCCATGTATGTTAATGGGAGGCCGTCTGGGCCAGGTGCTTTATGGGGTTTGGATTGTTTCAGGGTGGCCGCGAGTTTTTTGAGCGTCAGGGGTTGCTCCAGTTCAGTCGCCTATTCCGGGGGTATAGTGCAGGCTACGTGTTGGTCAAGGTTGTCCGTAAAGCGTTGTGAGTGGCATTGTGCAACAGCACCCCCCTGTCTTGTGTTTGGTCGTACAGATCGGTGTAGTAATCGTGGAAGGCATCCTGGATGCCCTCCGGGAGCCTTGTGATGGCCTGATCCCCGGTCCGAACCTTGTGGATGTGTTGTCTCCTCCTCTTTTCCTGTAGCATCCGAGCTAGAAGACGACCGCTTTTATTAGCGTGTTTGTAGTAGAATCTGGCCGATTTCCTCAAGATGAGTTGAAGCCCTTTAGAAAGGATGTTACAGAGTTTTCTACGTGCCTCTGTGAGTTGTAGGTATACAGTGTCCTCTAGTGTGCGTTTGTGGTCCTGTTCCAGTGCTGCTATGCGTTTTGTCAGTTCGGTCATGTGTTGTGTCCTGTCCTGTTTGCGTTGTGTGCAGTCTGCAATAAAGTTGCCGCGTATGACACATTTATAGGCCTCCCAGAGAGTCAGCGGGGTTATGTCAGTTGTGTCATTCGTGTCAAAAAATTGTCGGAGTGTTTGAGCGGCCTTGTCAGTGAATCCTACGTCGCTCAACAGGCTTTCATTGAGTTTCCACTGGCGTTCACCGGGTTTAAAGAGCGGGGAACTCGTTCGTACCGACATTGGAGCATGATCTGTGTGGTCAATAAGTCCGATGTCCGAGTCACGAAGGAGTGTCAGGTATTCCTGGGCTATGAAGATGTAGTCTATGTGGCTGTAGTGTTTATGTACGGCCGAATAAAAGGTGTAATCCCGGTGGTCCGGATGCACCGCGCTCCAGCAATCAACCAATCCCAACCTGCCTATCAATCGGAGTGCTGACCTGAGGCAATGCGTGGGGACCACACCGGTGCCCCTTGAGGAATCCAGGCTTGGGTCTAGGGGTAAGATAAGGTCCCCAGCCACTATTAGCAGTCCCTCTCTGAATTCTTCTAGTTTAGTCATTGTTTTGATCAGGAATGTATGTTGTTTTTTTATTAGGGCCGTAAAAGCACGCAAAAGTATAGGTATGATCTGCTATAGTACCTTTGAGGAACAGGAACCTCCCGCCTGGATCGGATAGCTGTGTGGTGCAGTGGAATGGGACTGTGTGGGAGAAAAGTATCGCTACTCCTGCTTTTTTCGAGTCCGGATGGTTTGAGTAGAAAGCCAGGGGGAAGCAATTATTCCCTAGTTTTGGAGCCCCTGTGCCGCTGAAATGCGTCTATACCAACCCTCTCTGACCACAGCCGGGGGGATCGCCGCTCCGGGGAGTTCAGGCCCTGGACATTGTTGGACCAGTACTTAAGGAGCGTTGGCTGGAGTCCCATTCCGCCCCCGAGGCGGGGGGGGGGGGGGGCAGGGAGGCCCGAGGGATGAGTATAGGTACGGTAGGGTGGGAGGGGGGCTAAGTGTGCCCTATTAGTGTAATTGGGCGAATAGTGTCTTTGGCAATGTCGATCTTGGATCGTGTTTTTTCGTTCGGCTGGGGGAAGGATATTCAGTCCAGCGAACACCGGTCGTATCTACGTGGGGGTACGGGAAGGCCACCTATCACAGTGGTGAATGAACTGCCATGAGTGTCCGTGTCTCTGCCTCTGGTGGCACCCAACCCGCGGGGTGCGTCTACAGTTGCAGTGTGTGTGTTCACGGGTGGGGTATGTTGCAGGTGTTTTGTGTGGCCCTATTATAACCAGGGGGGGAGTCTCTAGGTGTTCGAGGACCTGCACCTAAACCTCTACGGCTGGAGCAAGGGTGGGGGCCCAACGGTTCATCAACGGTACGTCCGCCCTGCCCTCGACCCCTTTCAGTCTAGTGTGGGCCCGCTCCCCGACCCTGAATGGCCTATCCCTGGGAGTCCGGCTGCGCTAGTGCACGGGATATGTTGGTAGACTTGAACTACTGTTATATATGCACACCTCAATTAGAAGCATTGGGAGTTATGTGTAAAATAAACATTTTGTGAACCTTGGAACGATGACTCCCTGGTACCCGGTCACCACAGCCCCTTGCCTCCTACCGGCCCAAGGCCGCGGTCAGGCAGCCACGGCTGTGGCGGGCATGAGGTTCCCTCCGTGGTCAGACATAAATAGCTATAACTTTAGCACACCTTAAACAGACGCATTGTGAGATACATATAAGATAAACAGTTGTTAAACCTTGGTACTATGTCTCCCTGGTCTCCCGGTCACCGCAACCGCTCACCCCCCACTAGCCCAGGGCTGCGGTTGAGTTGCCACAGCTGCGGCGGGGGTGAAGTACTCTCCGTGGGCAGGCGAAAACAACTGTTACTTTCATACTCCTGAAACAGTAGCTGTTGCAAATACGCTTAAGATAAACATTTGGTGAACCTTGGTATAATGTCTCCCTGGTATCGTGATCACCGCAGCCCTTTGCTCCTCGCCAGCTCAGGGCTGTGGTCAAGTAGCCATGGCTGCAGTGGGCGCGATGCTCCCTCCGCGGGCAGACTGAAACAACTGTAACTTTTTACACCTTAAAGAGTAGCTTTGGGAAATATATGAAAAACAGACATTTGGTGAACCGTGGAACAGTGTCTCCCCGGACTCCCGGTCACCGTAACCATTTACCCCTCGTCGGCTCAAGGCCGTGGTCAAGCAGCCCTGGTTGCAGCGCGCGTGAGGCTCCCCCCTCGAGTCCCTGTATCCAAGCCCTCCCCCTCTGCGTCTATACCCCCAGCCGTCCAGGACCTCGCTTTGAGGGGGAATTCGTTAACACAACTTGCCCATTGTGACTTGCATAGTACCAGTCCGTAACCCATGGTAGAGTGCTTGGCGGTCCACTGGCCTCGTGCTTACCACTAGGGGTAACAGGCCCCACCCGTCCTGCTCTCCCCGTGTCCCGTTTTCCCTCCCAAAGCCTCGGACAGTGTCGATCTTCCCCCGTGTCCAATTTTAGTGGATTGCATTGTCCCTGTACCCATTGTACCCTGACCCACCCAAATCCTAGGATCCCTCAAATTACCCTCAGAGTGGTGTCTAGGCTAGGGTGATGTGTGTAGTAAAGGGAGTACATACCCGAAGCTGAGAACATCCTGCCTGTTCAGTAGGACAGTGCGTGGGTAGCCGTGGGTTGGGACCAGGTTCAGATCACACGGCTGGGGTGGGGCGGGGCAGCGCGGTCACTCTTCATTCCTCTGGTCCGACCGGGCCTCCTCTAAGTCGCTGCGTCCTGCGGTCAGGGCTGCTGTGGAGGTTGTGGGCCTGCTCATTGGGACCAGAGGCTCGTGGCGGTGGGCCCTCGAAAATCCAGTTAGGGATGTTGACATGCGGGAGGCCGGTTGCTCGTAGGAAGTTCGGTATATCATTGGGCCATCGGATGGTATGCCAGTGGTTGTCGACTTTGGCCTGTAAACTAAACGGGAACCCTAATTTATACAGTATTCTCTTTTCTTGCAGGAGGCGGGCATCCGGTGTGAGTATAGACAAATCCTGGTAGAGCGAGACTCGTGTGTCCATGAACGGAATATCGTGTTGCGCCCTGGCCGCCCTCATGATGGCTTCTTTAAGCTGAAATGAGAGTAGGCAGCAAATTACGTCTCTGGGTAGGCCATCTCTCCTGGGGGTCCGCAAGGTCTGGTGAGCCCTCTCAATGCCGAAATCTGGCGGTGCTTCTTCACCGAGTAACTGGGAGAATAGGCTCGCGAACATTTCATGAGGGTTTTCTTCCTCTGTTTCTGGAATGCCTCGGACGCGGATATTGTTTCGCCGGCCCCTGTTGTCGAGGTCTTCCACTTGTCTCCTGAGATCAAGGATGATATTGACCTGCCTGGTGGCCGCCAGTTCTGCCGCTTGCCAGTGGTGCTCCGCTTGCATGTGGTCAACCTCCAGGTCGTCTACTCGGTGCTCGAGGGCCGTGAGGTCGTTCCGCACTGCCGTGATTTCTTCTCGGATTACTGACTGGAGCTCCGCCACCATCTCGGCTTTGTCCTTGCAGGTGAGCATGCTTGCGCATATGGCGGATAAGTCTGCAGAAATCTGGGTGAGGGCATCCGTGTCCTGGGGGTCCGGTGTTGAGTCTGCCATGCTCGCGGAACCAGGGTAGGTGAGCGCCATATTGTCTTTCTCCCGAGTGCCGAGCAGGCCGTGAGGTGTGGAGAGGTAGTCATCCATGGGGCCAGGTTTCTGGCGGTGTTGTGCAGCAGGTGTCAGCCCTGGGGTGGCCAGTCGTTTAGTCTTCCCTATTTTCTTGTTGTTAATCGCTGTGTTTTGAAGCTTATTGCGGGTTGGGGCCTTGGAGCTTGAGTCTCGTGCGTCCTACTCCATGTGTAGCCAAACCACGCCCCCTTAAGTTTTTATCTCCTGCTCTTTAAATTGAACTTTAATCACCAACAGGAGGCTCCTGCATGGTTTAGGAAGCTATTAGCAGAGCAGTAAATAAACTCTTGATTAAACAGACTGTGCAATTCAAGAACCTAAAATATCTAGGTTATTTTCAGGAAGTATAATGCAAGGAAAACAGATAACCCAGGAAGACCAAACCACTATAGTTGTCTCTTAGTGGAGCGCTAAGAAAGGCAGACTTACCCCTATTACCCAGTTGAGCACACGGGACAGCAAAGGATCCTTGGCAGACATACAAGCAATGTCACTTGCATGTAATGGAGGGTTTGGAATGGATTCCAACATGAGGACCTCAGACATAGGAGGAACAAGGAAGTCAGGAGAAGGCAAAGGTAATCGGCTTAATCCATCAGCATGTGTGATATCCTTGCCAGGACGATACTTGAACTCACAATCATAGGCATTCAGCAGAAGGGACCACCTGAGCATGCGTGGTGAAATTATTTGAGGAGTGGGAGTATTGCTGGTGAACAGACCCAGTAAAGGTTTATGATCTGTTATAATAGTAAACCTCCGCCCATACAAATAGTCATGAAACTTTTTTACACCGGACACAATAGCTAAAGCCTCCTTGTCAATTTGGGCGTAATTCCTCTCTGTAGTAGATAAAGTCCGTGAATAAAATGCAATAGGAGCCTCAACCCCATTTCTCAAAGTGTGGCTCAATACAGCCCCTATGCCATACGGAGAAGCATCGCAGGTGAGGTTGAGCGGTTTCTCCAAATCATAGTGTACAAGCAAACTGTCAGAAGACAACAGTTTTTTAGCAGCGCTGAAAGCGGTAGTGTGAATGTCAGTCCACTTCCATGGAGCATCTTTATCTAGTAGACAATGCAGAGGTTCAGCAACAGTGGCTTTATCAGGCAGAAAAGAATGGTAAAAATTAAGCAACCCTAGGAAAGCTTGCAGTTCTTGTTTGTTTGTTGGAAACGGAGCTCTATGGATAGCTTCAACCTTAGAATCAGTTGGATGAATGCCCTGTGCGTCAACTCGGTAACCAAGGAAATCCACGCTGCTTACACCAAAAACACACTTTTCCTTTTTAAGTTTTAGACCAGCATCAAGAAAACGTTGTAAAACAAGTTGTAGCTGTGCAGCCAATGACTGTATAGAATCTGCTCCAATAAGAACGTCATCAAAATAAGGCACTACACCTGGAAGTCCAGATAAGAGGTCCTCCATTAAATTCTGGAATATGCCAGGAGCAATGGAAACTCCAAACTGCAAACGTCTTGCTCGGAAAGCTCCTTTGTGTGTTATTATCGTTTGTGCATCAGCAGCCTCATCATCCACAGGTAACTGCTGGTAGGCTTGAGCCATATCCAACTTGGCAAATACTTTTCCCTTTGCCAAAGTAGTAAGAATTTGATTAACAGCTGGAATTTGATAGGGATGCTCTTGCAACGCTTTATTTATTGTACATTTGTAGTCAGCACAGATTCTGACATCCCCATTTGGTTTCATGACCGGAACTATGGGTGAACACCACTTTGGGTGTGTTTTTTTTTTTTTGTAATTCTTTTTATTAAGTAATCATATGTCATATAAGGCAATCAGTATGATTAAACAGGTGAAACTCGCAGGTTTCTAACATCTATAAGGTAAACAATAAGTCAAAATGCAGGGGTCTCAGCATTAGTGTTAGCAAGGAGGCACGCAGGGCTCCGTATGAAGAAAGAGTAACTTAAGTGTGAGATGAATGGTACAATAACATTGTTCACGGGAGAAAGGTAACATACAGGATGACATTTTCAGGGTAAGCTGGAAGTATCTTACAATACAATGATATGTCATTAGCTATTGCGTATCGTTATTAGGCACAGTAATCTGGGAGCTTAACATAAACATATGCGGTGTAGGCAGTGCCAGAGGTACAGGACAGGGTGAAAGCGTTAGATTGGGAAGTCGAAGGATCAGATCAATAGGTGACCCGCCAATCCCTTTCTACTGTGGGCTCCCGGGACTGCGTAAGGTTCACAGGACGGTCCCTGGAGGGTGGGGGTAATCATAGTCGAGAATCTAATTGGGCGTACCCATGGTGCGCACCACCATCTCCATGTTATAGGTGGGTCTGATTACGGTCTCCCTTCCCAACCCTCCCATCAGGGTTTGTGATATGCGAGAGTCCTAGTATGCATGTGACCTGTCGTCCTCGTTGATAGTGTAGCATGCTCGCCTTGGAGTGTATGAGTAAGTGGTGGTCTGTGTATCCAGATAAGCTCAGTCTTGAGTGTGGTGCATGTCTATATAGTTAGCGCTGTGTGCTGTGGGCCTAAGCCTTTCTACATCTCAGAGTAAGTCGGGGTGATGCGTGTTGCTAAGTGTAGCTCCAGTTCCCAGAGCACGGGGGTGTGTCCGAGCCCTGTGAGAGTTAAGAGTATACGTTTCCTAAAGTTGTAGTGTGTTGTATGTGTAGTTTTATATCCCTTAAAATCTGGTTTATGACCTCCTGGTCTCAGTCCCCCGGTCCGAATCTTGTGGGGTGGAAAGAAGGTGAGGAGGGGATAGGTGGGGATAAAAAAGGGGGGGGGAAGGTGGGGATAAGTAGGAGGGGGTCTGGTTGCGTCAAGTGGGTCCCATAGCCAGTGCTGCTCCAC
This sequence comes from Pelobates fuscus, assembly GCF_036172605.1. NCBI lineage: Eukaryota > Metazoa > Chordata > Amphibia > Anura > Pelobatidae > Pelobates > Pelobates fuscus. The sequence goes on along the minus strand of NC_086317.1, from coordinate 253,353,276 downwards.
TAGAGGTTGCGGGGGTGGTGTCCGATTGTCTATATCGAGTGATGTATGTGAACCATGGGAGCCACATTTCTAGATGTTTCGTTTCACGGCCTGACAGGGAGGCCTGCATGCCTTCCGCCTCATATATATCTTCGACCCTTCGGATCCATTCTTTCTTAGTAGGTGGATCGCGTTGTTTCCAATGTGCTGGGATATTTGCTTTGGCGGCGTTAAGTAGGTGGCGTAATATGGATCGTTTGTATGTCCGGATAGATAGTGGCGATATGTGGAGTAGGGCTAGTTCCGCGGTCCATTCCGGGATGTCTCCCAGTATGTCGGAAACAGCGTCTTTAATCATCGCCCAATATGGGACGATGTCCCTGCAGTCCCACCAGATATGCATAAGCGATGCGCGGTCCGTCTGGCATCTCCAGCACAGTGGGGTGATCGATGGATAGATCCGGTGGAGTAAGGTCGGGGTCCTGTACCAGGAGGAAATCAGTTTGTAATTAACCTCCTGATAAAACGAGCTCATAGAGCTTTTCTGTTGCCAGAGTAAGGCCGTGTCCCACTGTGCTGGGGTTAGTGACTTTCCGAGTTGGGTTTCCCATTGGCGTTGAAAAGTGGTGGCCTGGGTCGAGTCTCCTATTAGCAAGTGTTGGTATATTGTCGAGATTGTGTGCTCTAGTTGCTCGCCTCGGTCGCAGAGGCCCTCAAACCAGGTGAGATCTCGGTGTAAACGATCCCTGTGTGGAATTGAGTTGTAGTAGTGTTGTAACTGCAGGTACCTAAGTACCGCGATAGGCGTCCCGGGGTGTGTACCCATGAGAGAGGTGAAGTCACGTAATTTGCCCCTGTCAAGGACCTGGTAGATGGGGATATATTCCCTGTCGCTCAAAATGGGCCATGCACCCGATGGTATACCTCCAGCAACCTCCGTGTTGTGCGTGAGTGGGATCATGGGACTAGGGGAGGGTGAGACGTGGCTCGCACTTCTCAGCGACTTCCAACCAAGTAACGTCTGTCGAATCGGGCTTCCCTCTTCCTCGTTGGGTGTTCGTCCCTTTGGGTTCCCCCAAACCTCCACCTCAAGTGACGGCCCCGCTAGTCCCCTGTCTAATGTGACCCATTGTTTTGTCACTGGGCTAAGGTGCCAGTCCAGAATCCGTTGCATAATCGTAGCTTGATGGTATTTCTTGATGTCTGGAAGTGCAAGCCCTCCACGGGGCCTTGGACGGCATAGGATATCATGTCGGATCCTGGAACGTCCTCCGCGCCACACAAACTTGATGATAGCCGTTTTTAGGGAGGAGAAAAAGGTGCTTGGGATAGCCAGCGGGATCGTCTGCATGAGGTAAAGGATCCTTGGCAAGATATTCATCTTGATCACGGCTATCCTGCCGTGCCATGTTAGATGAGGATGAGACCACCTCCTCAGGTCTATTATAACAGACCTGAGGAGGGGGTCAAAGTTGAATCGGTAAGAGTCCTCCGGGGCTGTGGTTACCCAGACTCCCAGGTACTTCATTCGGCTATGGCACCATGTGAAGGGGAATTGCCGGCCCAGGGATATATATTCTTCTGTAGGAATTGTAATGTTCAGGACTTCGCATTTTGAGAGGTTAAGTTTGAAGCCTGAAATGCGGCCGAATTTGTCGAATTCTGAGAGGAGATTAGGAAGAGTCGTCCTGGGATTTTGTATGAAAAACAAAAGGTCATCCGCGTATGCGGCTACCTTGTGGTTTGTAGTCTGCCATGTGTACCCTTGGATGTCCGGGTTCATGCGGATCGCCTGGAGTAACGGTTCTAATGACATTGCGAACAGAAGGGGGGATAGTGGGCAACCCTGGCGCGTGCCATTATTGATCGCGAAGTCCGCGGTCGTGGACCCGTTGACTCTCACGGTAGCGCGCGGATTACTGTATAGTGCCGATATCCAGGTCAGGAATCTCTGCCCACATCCCATCCGTTGTAATGTTGCCAGCATGTATTTCCAGTCGACCCTATCAAATGCTTTCTCCGCATCTGTTGAAAGAAGTAATAGTCGTGTTTTGGTCATTCTGGCGTGTTGCTGGATGGAGAACAGGCGAAGGGTACTGTCTCTCGCTTCTCGTCCCGGGATGAAGCCCGTCTGGTCCACATGGATTAGGTCCGGCAGAAGGTGGTTCAATCTGCTCGCCATGACCTTTGTAAACAGCTTGGTATCAACGTTCAGAAGAGAGATGGGGCGGTAGCTGCCGCATAGTAGTGGGTCCTTTCCTGGTTTAAGCATAACTGTGATGGTAGCTGCTAAGGACTCCGCACCCAGGTTCCCACCCTCGCCTACCGCATTGAGCGTCTTCGTCAGCCAGGGCAACAAAAGGTTAGAGAATCCTTTATAATATCCGGACGAGAAACCGTCCGGTCCCGGGGCTTTGCCTGGCTTGGACGTTTTGAGGGCTGCCGCTAACTCCTCCACGCTGAGCGGGGCGTCAAGTGCGTTCGCTGGGTCTTGGTTTATCATGTTGGTGATCGTGGTGGACAAGTATTCCGTTATGCGCCTAGCGTGGTTTCCGTCTTGTACTCCTTGTTGGGGTGGGTGTAGGTTATAGAGAGTTTAATAGAATGTTCTGAATTCATCGGCTATTTTTTGCGGGAAAGAGGATAGTTCGTTCGAAGCTAAACGCAGTTTCCGTATTTGCGTGCGAGGCATGGGGCCTTTTAACAGCCTTGCTAGGTATTTCCCCCCTTTATTGGCATGGGCATAATAAAATCCCTTTGTACGTTGTATGGTACGGAGGTGTTTTTTAGTGATGAGCTCCTTCAGTCTCCTCCTGTGTTCCATCAATTCCCCATAGACGCTGTGTAGCTGTGAGCGTTTATGTTGACCTTCTAGTGATGATATCTTCTGGTATAGGTCTGCCATTTCAATCATATTTGCTTTTCGTTTATGCGAAGCGATGCGTATAAGTACCCCCCTGATGACACTTTTGTGGGCTTCCCACACGGATATTGGAGAGGCGTCAGGTGTATCGTTCTCCCTAAAGTAGTGTTCTAGGTCCTGCTTTATCTGGTCCTTCACGGTGGGGTCTAGTAGGAGTGCCTCGTTGAGTCTCCATGTCCATGATGAGGGGCGGAACAGGGGGGACTCCAACTCTATCCAGACCGAACCGTGATCCGACCATGTGGCGGGGTCTATCTCGGATCTAAGTAGGCGGGTAAGACCTTCCTGTGCGATGAAAAGGTAGTCTATGCGCGAGTAGCGGTTGTGGAGGACAGAGTAGTAGGTGTAGTCTTTGTCCGACGGGTGGAGTGTCCTCCAACAGTCGGCCAACCGTAGCTCCTCCAGAGATCTGCGGATAGATCGTAAGCTGGTCTGTGGGATGCAGCTATGCCCCGATGAGGAGTCCAGGAACGGGTCTAAGGGTACATTGAAGTCCCCCCCCCACAACTAGAATACCATCCGTGAAGTCTTCCAGTAGATGTAGGGCGTTTCGTAGGAAGGGAGCTTGCCGCCGATTGGGGGCATAGATATTAGCAAAGGTATATATCTTATCAGCAACAATCCCTTTGATGAAAAGGTATCGTCCTTGGGAGTCTTGAGCACATTCAAGTTCCTTGAACTCGAGTTCGGCAGCCAGGATGATAGCCGTACCTGCCTTGTGGGCCGTCGGGTGGTTGGAGAAGAAGTTATGTGGGTAGTGTCTATTTTGAAGTGTGGGCGCCGCGCCCGACTTGAAGTGAGTTTCCTGAATCATGGCAACTGATATGTGTTTTTTCTTTAGTTCCCTCAGAAGGTGCGACCTTCGTTCGGGTATGTTAAGGCCTCTACAGTTTTGTGTGAGGATCCTAATAGGTGAGTCGCGGTAGGCCATTTTCGTTATATATTGTGGTTAAGAGCTGGAGACACCTCAGTATCTGGGCTAAGTCGTGTTTCCAGGGGGGTGCGGCAGCTGAGTTCGCCGCCCTGACGCAAGCCAGGGGAGAAAAGGGGGGGGGAGGAGAGAGGGGAAAAAGGCAAAGGAGGGAGGGGTGGGAGACAGACGGGTAGGGTCAAGTTGTCAAGACCAGGTTCCGGATCCCAGGAGGATGGCGCCCGTTTAGGGCTAGTGTAGAAAAAGGGAGTTTTTAGTGTCTAATGCGGTCTTTTAGTAAAAGATAGAGATATGGATAGTAGATCTTGTGCTGCAACTAGTGCTAGTGGTGCCTCGTTCCGGTACCTGCCCAGGAAGGGGGGGAACCACAGCCTAGCTGCTCAACTCGTAGCACGAGTGTATGGTGTGGGAAGCGCGGATCAGGCTCCGCCCAAGAGGGTAGGTCTAACAGGTGAAGGGATCGTCCGCCCCGTCCGACCCCTATCTGCAAGCATTGAGTCAAGTGTGTCTGAGCATAATCAATGGGGACGTCTATGCTTCCTAGCGGCATAGGGCCAGTGTGAGGAGGCCGACTGCACGTGAGCGTGCCCATTCCCAGCCCCCGTGGACCTCTCAAAACCCCTATACAGATTGTAGTCATGTGTCCCATATCACAGGACGGTGTCTCCGTGACATCCCAAGTAACGCAATCACAAGCATTTTATCCAGCTGATACAATGATAATGGGTCCGTCTACCCGGCGGGTTTAACATACGATTGAGCAGATGCCAGTCCCGCCAGTGCACGGTCTCATGGTCGTAGTAAAGCAATGCAATAACAGCATGCGTAGGGGAGCAAAACCTAAGGTATAAGCCTAGGCGTGGATCAACATAATAATATAATAATATGGGTCCCCCGAGGTGGCTCTTCGAAAGAGAGGGGGAGGGGGGGGGGGGGGTGCCGGGTATCAGCTTGGTTGGCATCGTGTATGGGTCGGGAGTGGGGGGGGGCGGGAAAGTCACAATAACACTATAACCTCACCGGTGAGCCTGTAATATCTATGCAGGGAAAACAACATTGCAGGGAACGTGTAGAACAACCCCATTACTGTCCGCCACCCCGTGCCCCGTACCTTAAAACATATTGCAAATACATATGAGTGAATAGATGGAGAACGTTATTAACAAAAAATCATATCTATGTGGCAGCATGGGGGCCAGAGGACATAGGGTACTATGCATAGCCCATGTCGCATCTCCGCCACCATGCCACCCCACCCCGCTCCAGCAACAAGCGTTACCCGGGCGGGGGGGGGAGTCATGTCAGGATACATACAACATTCCCCCCATGCCCACCACCCCACCACCCTCTCCCGAGAGCAGTTACCAGTATACATATGTTAGCCTTTCCATCCCCATCTATCAGCATTTCGTCACCAGTTAATGGGAGCACATTCGTAACCGGGTGATGTGAGAGAGAGAACTAAGATCATGCACGATGTCCCCCATACACCCCCCACCCCACACCCCGCATCTATAACATTTGTAGGCAAGTGAAGACTATATAACATAGAGAAGGTGAGAAAAAAAAAAAAAAGGAGAAAAAATATCTACGTGGTGGCATGGGAGCCGGTCCTCTCAGGGTGCAGTCCATATTCCATGGGGTGTAGCTGTGTGGCTCAGTCCCCCCCGGGATCCCCCCTCCCAAACCAGCGTGCCCCAGTCCCAGTGAAGAGGTTCCGCTTCGGATGGAACAGCGGGAAAGCCCCCGTAAGGAGCGGTGCCGGCAGACCCCCGTCAGGTTGAGATGAGCCCCGGGGTCTGGGTCTCCAGCCCATGGACATCCCAAATCCCCTCCCCCCCCAAAAGAAAAAGGGTGGCCCAATGTACCTGTGATTAGAACCTGCCTCGAGGAGGGCCAGGTGAGCTGGGAGGCTGGAGTCAATAGCTGTACGAGGGGTTCGGGAGCAGTGTCAGGATACGGCTCAGAACCAGGGTCCAAGGAGAATGAAGCAGGTCTTACTCTTCCGGAGAAGTCGGGTTGGGACGCCGTCTGGAAGGCTGGGTGGAAGGGGATCGGGCTTCTCTTCTTCGAGACGGTCTCGGTGGTCTCGTCGGGGGGGCCGCCGGGCCCAGGATCCAGTTAGGTACAGCAGGAGGGGGAAGGCCTAGGTCTCCCATGAATCGAGGAACATCTTCGGGCCACCGGATAGAAGTCCATCCATTGCGATGCCTGGCCATGAGGGCGAAGGGGAACCCCCATTTGTAGGCGATGTCACGTTCCCTCAATGCAGTAGTCACAGGGCGGAGGGCCCGCCGAGCCTCTAGGGTGATCGGGGAGAGATCATTATAAAGTGTGACTTGCGTGCCTCTATAAGGCCATGTCGGTCTCTCCCTGGCTTTCCTCATAATGGCGTCTTTAACGGGAAAGGAGTGGAGACAGCATATGAGGTCTCTCGGTCCATCCTCTGCAGATCTGGGCCTAGTAGCCCTGTGTGCCCTCTCAAATTCGATATGTTCTGGTGAGGTCGGCTGCAGGATGGTCTGAAAGAGTTCTGTAAGGATATCGATAGCATTTTCTGCCGTACCTTCAGTCTCAGGCACTCCTCTAATGCGAATATTGCACCTCCTGCCCCTGTTATCCAGGTCTTCAAGGTGTCGTCTCATCGAGAGCAGCATTGTACCCTGACGGGCTATTGCGGTGTCCGCGGACATTTGATGTGTTGTGAGGGCCTCAACGGCCTCCTCCGTGCGGGCAATGCGATCCGCGTGGGATGAGACCTCTGCTCGGAGTCCCGCTATCTCAGCTCGAAAGGTCTCTTGTATAGTGGAGGTAAGGGCTTTCAGGTCGTCCTTAGTGGCCATAGAGTCCGTTAGGCTCCTCAGCCTGTCCTCGATTCTTGCGAGGGCTGTGCTGTCTGTCCCCGTGGAGGTTGTCGGCGCCATCTTGGGGCTTTCCCCCTCTCCGCTTGCGCCCTGTTGCGGGAGCAGAAACCCGTCCAGGGGCCCCTGCTGTTGATTCCTGGGGGTCTGGGGTTGTTCCGGGCGTTTAGTGCGACCCATTTGGCTCATGTGTGTCGCTTTTCAGAGCTTTGTTGGGGTCGGACGGAGCGGAGCTCACCCTCTATGCGGCCATCTCAGTCGGCGCCGTAACCACGCCCCCACTTTGGGTGTGTTATGGGTTCAAGTATGCCTTGTTCCACAAGACGTGTAATCTCAGCATCTATTTTTGGTCTGAGAGCTAATGCAATTTTGCGAGGTTTCATACGAATTGGGGGTACTTTTGAATCTAATACAAAATAAACAGGAGGGCCTTTAAACATGCCAAGACCTTCTTCAAAGACTGCACTAAATTTATCAATCACATTCTGTAGAATATCTGTGGATACATTATTTATTTATTTTTTTTGTCAATCTTTATTTTATTGAAGCTTTATGGATACGTTACAGAAAGAAAAAGTAAGAAAAAGTAAGGATACATGTATCGTGGTAAATGCACGTATAAACAGTTGTTAATAACATTGGTACATTCTTATATGAGTGTCCGCTTCATTTTATATTATAAAACGTCTTTGTGTTGTCAGGTGAAAGATGCCTATATAAAGGTGGTGTATAGTGTCGTTCGGTTGTAGTAACAGGCTACATGTGTAAGAATAAGGAGCGTGGTTCGTTTGCCTTTGCCTTGCTCTTGTGTCGTGACATGGATCATTATAGTCGTGACAGTACATTAAAGCTAGCACTGCGTTCATCAATAAAATATTCGGTGCAGTCGGGGGGTACACTTTCATGTGTGCTAAGGCTATCTAGTGCTATTCATTGGTAGGAGTCAGTGGGTGACCTGAGCTATTCATGTAGTTAACATACCCCGGTACCTTCTACATGCTGTATTGGTTCTGTTTGTGTTGTTCGTGTCTTCTCATTTTTCAGGTTTGACAAGTGATAAGACGTTCACATACAAAGTGAACTTTAAAGTCGTTTGAAATATGCACGTATATAAAGTGAATTTTGAGAAGTTTCTCGGGTGTTTGTACGTCCGTCGTGCGTCCATTCGTGTGCTGCGGTGTTGAAGGCGGTATCAGTGTGCCTACCCGGTGTCATATACTCCGCCCGGTCGGTTGTAGTCTGCGCCTTAACATTATAGGAAGTGTGGGCGCCTGTGGTACCTAGTGTATTCGTCTATCTGTGGTGTTCGGTATAGGGTGTCTACTGGTGGCAGAGACTTATGTTTGTGTGGGGGGAGTCGCTACAGTGGTCCTGTCTCTTGCCGGGGTTCCGTGAGGGTGGGTATGAGGCCATTTCAGAGTTGTTTTAACCCCCCCGTGTAGTAGAGTATCTGAGTGTGTTGGTATGTGTCTAACCTTTGTGCATAGAGTAACCTATGTCACCGTAAGCGTTGTAAGTGTGCATTGCACCACATTATCATACAGGAGAGGTAATATAGAGGCAAACCAGGTTAAATAAACTTAACGTTAAACGATAACATGTGAGCGGAGTGTATTTAGCCAAAGTTCAAATTGTGCCGGGTACCACTGTTCCCTGTTGTCGAGCACAGTTCTTTCAGGTTGGGGCCGCTGGGCGTTCGCTGACTCTCGGGGTGAAGGGCACCGATCTCTCTGGGTCCCAGTCGTGTGTGCCCGAGGTAGTTGCTCTTTCCGCAGGTAGTGCCGGGAGACCTATAGATTGCAGGTACGTGGTTGCTTCTTGTAGGTTGGACAGTCTCTTCGTGTTCCCGTCTCTGGTGACTAGGAGGGTACGTGGTAGGGCCCACCGGTAGTCCACACCAGCGTTGCGGAGTTGGCTGGTCGCTGGGCCCATCGATTTACGCCATAGCATCGTGGAGCGGGTTATGTCTTGGTAAAACGATAGTTGCGCATTTTCAAAATTAAGCGGGGTTTTGCCCCGGATTGCTGTCATCAGTTGGATTTTATCGGTGGTCGAGTGGCATCGAACTATCACGTCCTGTGGTGCTCCGGCTGGTGCCTGCCGTGGTGTCGGGATCCGGAAGAGGCTCTCGAAGGTAAGTTTCTTTGCCTGCGTGTGTGGCAGTATCGATGTGGTGAGCCTCCTGATGTAGTGGGGTAATTCCGTTAGAGTGACAGAGTCAGGGATGCCCCTTATCTTAACATTGAGGCGCCGGTGGCGGTCCTCGGCTTGGTCAGCTCTGGTTAGGAGCGCGGTTTGGGATGCTTGCAATTGATTAAGGGTGTCTTTTATGTCCTGTACCTCCTGTCTGAGCTCTAGGATGCCATCTTCGGAGGTCTGAGTGCGGACTATAACCGCTGTGATTTCCTTCTTGAGTAAGTCCAGGTCAGCAGCATGTAACCGCCGCATTTCTTGTAGTAAGTCCGCTATATCCTGTTTCGTGGCCGGCGTTTGTTTGGGTACCAGTGCCTGCTCCACCATGTTCAGTTCGGACTGTGTGGTGTGAGTGGGCCTATCTGCTGGTCCCTCTGGAGCTTTCGGGCCCTCAAATTGCCCCTGAGCTGCCGTCGCGGTAGCTGGGCGCTGTAACATCGCGCCTATGTCCTGAGTGTCTCTGGTTGTTGTCAGGGGGGCTTTGTGGTTTTTTTTGCCCATGATTTCGATGGGCTTTGGGGCGTGCTGGGTCTGGTGTGGAGGGGAGTACAAGTAGGTCTCCGGCCACTCCGGTATTTCCCACGAGGTTCGAGCGTTACGCGGTCCGGGGAAGGCCCCAGGCCTCCGGCGTGTCTTCCTACTGGGTTGCGGGAACAGGAAAGGCATCGGATTGTAGCTCCCGACCGGGGGTATCGAGGTGGGGGGTGTCCACTCTCCGTGGTGTGTCTGGCACGGCAATTTACCCCTGTCTTTCGTTCTCCTTTGTCGGAGCTCTAGTTAGTTGCGGCCATTTCGTTTGAGCGCTCAGCTCCGCCCCCCCTGTGGATACATTATTAACTCCAGTGAATGAATTTCCTAAGGGTTCAAACCACTCTCTACCTAGCAAACTTGCTCTTTGTCCCTTAGTAATTATTAAACGTAAATGTCCTCTGAATTTACCATATTTTACTGGTATAAAACAAACCCCTTTAACATCCACAGCCTGTTTGTTGTAGTCCACGAGATGAATATCACAAGGTACTATTGAAGGAGAATTATGAGGCCATAACAATGTAAATGTCTCTTCTGAAATCAAAGAATATGCGCACCCAGAATCTACTTCCATTTTGCACGGAACATCTTGAAGCACAATTTCAGTGTAAATCTTCAGTCCTAATAGTGAATTTTCCACTTTATTCACATAGTCATTTGAGTAAACACCTGCAGTCATTTCACTATCTGAAACGGTTTGTGAAGTATTAAAAGAGTGCGCTGTGGTTTGTATTTTATTCACATTCTTATATTTGGTCTGAATTCCACTGGCTTGACTTTGGCAAACTGTCTGTATGTGACCTGTACGTTTACATGTGTGGCAAACTGCATTTCGAAAACGACATGTATTACGCCTGTGTTTTCCACCGCAACTATAACAAGTTCCTTTAAATGGAGCTGTGACATTAGTGTGTGGTGAACAGTGTTTTGATTTAACATCAGTCTTCTTCACTAGATTTACTTCAGGTGAGTTATCTTTGCTGGAGGAGGATTGTATCTCTTTTGAATGGACATATGCAGCCTCATTTGCGAGCGCTTCCTCTTGTGCAATAATAAAAGTTAAATTCTGTCTTGCAAGCAGTCTCCTCTGCAGTGCTTCATCTTGCACCCCACACACAAGCCTGTCCCTTAACAAGGATTCTAAGCTGGTACCAAAATTGCAATTTTCAGTCAGCCTGCGCAGTTCTGCAATGTATGCTGCAATGCTTTCACCTGGTTTCTGATTTCTTCTATTGAAATGGAAACGCCTCACTGTTTCAGATGGGGTGGGTGCTAAATGATGTTTTAACAGTGCCAGTATTTCTTCAAATGAGTAGTCTTGTGGTTTAGCAGGAGATATCAGTGAGCGTACAATATCAAATGTTTTGGATCCAATAACACTCAGTAACACAGCTCTCTTCTGAATAGCATCCACCACCTTATTAGCTTCCAGGAAAAACACTAACCTGTCAGCATATGAGTCCCATGAGGCTGGATTAGCCAGATCAAATTCCTCCATGTGTCCCAGAGAAGCCATGCTGGAAATATTTGTAGATAAAAGAATTCCAAAAAAAAAGTTTTACTTCCTCACTCAGGCTGATTTCATTTCCTTTATATATATATTCTGCAGTGTCCATTTATTATAATCCCATCCTCGTCGCCAGTTTAGTGTATTAGCATGTTATATATTCACAAATGGCTCTCAGACATTGTAGTAAAATAGAACTTCTCTTTACTTCAGTACACACACATAATGACATAACACCAAAGAGACTAAACACAACAGAACAAGTGCATAACTTCACTATGCTGCCATCTACTGGAAGGTGGACTGCATAAACCTCAATACATAACAGACTGGGTAGGTTCTAGACTATGATTTCTATTTCAGTTTGTGTTGCTGTGAGATTGATTGGCATTACCCAGGATTCTGCAGAGTCTGTTTACTCCCAATACTCTACGGTGCTCTCATGTTAACAAAGAGGTCCGTTTATGTCTATCCCCTTCAAGAGACCAGTTATAGAGAGAGAGCAGTGGCTGGTGTTTCGGACAATTTACGTGGCAATGGCAATGTTACGTGAACCAGGCACTTGGAAAATCTCAAATTCTGAGCCTTCTGTCCCCATGTCCCCGAGATGTCTCCCTGATTCAGTTAAATATATATAGACATCTAAATATATGTGTTTATGTGGGAAAATAAAGCCATCAAGGGACTACGGGGACATAATAAACCATAAAACTGAACTGAGTGGTTTAAATATAGCTGCAGAATCTCAAAATGGCATTAGTTTTCTTTTCCATTAATACATGCTTTGGAGTTATGTATACTTTACATGATATTTTTAGGTTAGGGCTAGTGAGTCACCGCCTCGGCTTTACTGGCTGAAAAGCATCCAGGTATGAGGACAAAATTCCTAGTCACCATGGTGCACTGGGGCGTGGGATTCTTTGAGCCCTGTTGTACACTTACATTTGGCAGGGACCAGGAGCTGGTCACTGTGCTACTTTCAACGTGGCTTCTTGCTTCTTTCTGCTGTGGGCACTGTAACATGAGAGAAACCTATTGTATTCCTAAAGACCTGGGCAGCTTGTTCTGCTGCACTGAAATTCCTCCTTGAAGGAGACTAGTCATGTGCAAAACCTGCAGAATCAGGACAGATTTTTGCTTACCTGGGGTCAAAGCGGTCCCATTTTTTTGACATACCTAGTTTCTCTCAAAAAGGCTTCTCCACACCAGCATTTCCCAATTGGTGTTTCAAGAACAAAATTGGGGTTCCAACACGATTTCGCCATAGGGTGGCCAATTCACTTAGGGCGACTGATGTGTGTCACTAAACATGGGCTCGGTCAGGTGCCGCAGCCCTTTAAAAGCGCGACCAGGCCCCTGTAATATCAGATGCTGGGAGGAAGTGACGGCCTGTAACTTCCTCCCAGACATAGAGAGCGCCACACTGGAGTGAGCAGCAGCAGGGAGTGAGCAGCTGCAGATCCTCCACAGCACCACCAAGAACATGATATGTATGCCTCTGACTGTAGAGGAGATAAGTTGCCATGCTTTCTGTACTACAAATGCTGTACTGTGGGAAAGAGGTTAAATATTTCACTACTGAGTTGGGATCTAGTAGCCTATGCAGTGGTGCTGGTGATTGCATAAGATTTTCTGGCCAATATGATTTTTTTTTTCTGGTGCCAATAACCCATACTGCATAATTTCCCATATTCCATTAATGTGGTATCTTCTATTATCTGTAACCCTTTCGGGCTTGACTGTTTTCCTCTGACAATAACCCATTCAGCTCAGTACTGCATAATCTGACATATCTTACTGCCTGTAACTCATTCTGTGCTAGGTAACATTCTCCACTGTAAGGATTGATCCATTTATTGCTGGATTATGTGACACTCTCTGTTGCAGTAACCAATTCAGTGATGCATAATCTGACAACCTCTAGGACCATTAACCCATCCACTGCTCGATTATCTAATTAATGGTAATTCCATTAATTACCTTGGTGCTAGATAATCTAACGTTTTAGATTAACCATTAACCCATCCTATGCTGAATTGACACTGACAGGCTGACCCCCCACCCTTTCAACCTCTGCAGCAATGCTGGCAGCACTCATATTTCCCAAAGACAACCTCTGGATATGACACTGAGCATGTTCACTCAACTTCTTTGTTCGACCATGGCGAGGCCTGTTTTGAGTGGAAACTGTCCTGTGCAGCTCAGTGTCAGGATCTTGGCAATCTTCTTATAGCCTAGGCCATCTTTATGTAGAGCAACAATTCTTGTTTTCAGATCCTCAGAGAGTTCTTTGCCATGAGGTGCCATGTTGAATGTCCAGTGACCAGTATGAGAGAGTGTGAGAGCGATAACACCAAATTTAACACACCTGCTCCCCATTCACACCTGGGACCTTGTAACACTAAAGAGTCACATGACACTGGGGAGGGAAAATGGCTAATTGGGCCCAATTTGGACATTTCCACTTAGTGTACTCTTTTTTGTTGCCAATGGTTTAGAGATGAATAGCTGTGTGTTGAGTTATTTCGAGGGGACAGCCAGGGCCTGTGCAAGGATTTTTGGCAGCACAGGCAAAAGGGGATTTTGCCGCTGAAACCAGTGATAGTCCACCTGCGCTCCAGGGGCATCCGGTGCATCATTTACCTGGACAACATCCTTCTCTTCTGCTCCGAAGAGTTCAGGCTACGTCACACACTCGTCTCGCAGTGGTGCTATTGGAATCCCTAGGTTTCGTGGTGAACTACCAGAAATCGGAAATTTCTCCCTCTCAGACAATACAATTCCTGGGGTTCGAGGTCGACTCCACATCATGCACTCTGAGACTACCATCATCGAAGATCTCGTCCATTCGGAAGGAAATCCACAGAGTCCTTTGTTTGCTACACCATCCCGTTACGCAACTTAGCCAAAATCGTGGGACTACTCTCCGCCTCCATATAGGCCATATTTCCAGGCCCCCTCCACTACAGGGCCATGCAACGGCTCAAGGCAAGATTCCTGCGCCACAGACCCACGTACGATCAACCCGTCCCAGTGACGGCAGAGGTTCGCGAAGAACTGTCATGGTGACTGGACAGGGCCTTATTCGGAGACACTCCGGATTTTATACTGGAGTCCGACGTCAGCTTGTGGGGCTGGGGCGCTACCAGCGGAAACCACTTCCATGGGGGGAACATGGAAAACACAGGAGCTCTCCATGCACCTAAATTGCCTAGAACTCCTAGCGGGTTCCTTCGTGATCCGCAGCCTGGCTCGGAGGAAATCCAACTGTTGCATCCTCCTTCGCATGGACAATGTCTCCGCAGTCCGATATATCAATCGCCTGGGGGGTGCACGCTCCCGCCTCCTATCGGACATCACGAAGGACATCTTCGACTTCTGTCTTCCCCGCAACATCGCACTCCAGGCCGAATACCTCCCCTGAGAGATCAACCTCACGGTGGACTGGTTCTCTCGTCATTGGAGGGACGTCAGCGACTGGAAGCTGGACACGGGAGTATTCCGGACCATCGCAGCCCGGAGGGGTCCTTTTCATCTGGATCTGTTTGCCTCCTGCAACAACCCCCAGACTCCGGAATTCTTCAGCTGGCTCCCGGACCCGGAAATCAAGGCGACCGAAGGAATTTTCCAACGTTGGCCGACCAGCGGAGCCTATACTTTTCCTCATTCGCTATGATTGCAAGAACTCTACACCAGCTCTGGACGCAGCAAGTGACACTGACTCTCATAATGCCATTGTGGAAGAGCCAACTGTGGTTCCCGGACCTTCTGGCCTCCTCATTGCAAGGACCCTCTACTCCTACCGTCCTTCCCGGACCTCCTCATGGATCCCAAAGGGAATCTTCACCCATTACTACTCGAAGATCGTCTGCCCCTTGTGGCTTGGATGCTTTCAGGGGTTCCTGGCAGGTCGGCAGACTATCGCAGGCTGCTAGAGACCTCTTATGGGATTCATGGGCCCCCGGAACTAGACGCTGGCCTCCTGGTCAACTTGGTGCATGGAACGGGACTCCAATCCATTTACAGCCCCTATACCTTTGATTCTTAATTTTCTATCGTCCTTGTTTTCGATGGGTCGATCTTACCGCTCCATTAACGTTGTTCGTTCAGCGATTTCTGTGGCTCACACTCCCGTCGGGGACCTCCCGGTTGGCAAGGATCCTCTGGTTTGCCGACTTCTCCACGGTATGCGGCTACGCCGCCCTATGGGCCCCAAGTACACCCGTCTCTGAGACGTCGGGCTGATCCTCCGCTTCATCCGCGATTGGCACCCTAACGAACATTTGTCCCTCCGACAATTGTCAGCTTAGCTAAGTTTGCCCTCTTGCTTTGCCTGGTGTCTTTCCGTCGGGTGTCTGATGTGCGTGCTTTCAATGTCGATGCTTTTGATGTCACCCCCGATGGGGTCACATTCCGTATCTCCCGATGTACCAAGTCAGATTCGACGTCGGTTTTTTATCCCTTTTTCCCGGACGACCCACAGCTCTGTGTGGTTTCTACTCTACTTAGATACGTCACGGTTACCTCCCCTCTTCAGAACTCGACGTTGGGCCAACTCCTGGTGTCCTACGTTCGGCCCCACGCCCCGGTCTCGGTCACCACACTAGCTCGATAGATTCGCTGGATCCTTTCTCTCGCCGGTATAGACCCCTCATTCGGCGCCCATTCCGTACGTTAAAAGTGCAAAATAGGAAGCCTCCTGTCATGTTATAAAATTGAAGATTATGCTAGCTTTAGTGTACTAATAATCTTAATTTTAATAACAGGAGGTGAGTATTTTCCCTCCCTGGTGTTCCCTCCCCTGACGCACCTCGGGGGGTGGATCTCGAGGTGTCGGATGTTTACTATCACAGGTTAGATTCATGCTTTACCCTCTTTTAACATATGGTGGTCTACTCTGGATCCCGTTTCGGTGCAGATTGTAGGGACCTGAGTTTATATCGTTTTCAGGAGCATGGTTTAGTGTATAATATCGTTATTGTGGTCTGCTCCGTATTGCATCCATATACTACGCATGCTTTTAAAGGCTCATCTGCTTGACCAGTTACGGTTCAGTACCTAACCCTCTCCAGGACCGCCAATGGATGTCATTTCGGGATAACACACGACTCCGCCTGTTTGGTTGATGACCTCGTTTGTCTCTCATCCTCTTCGTTTCGATGATCGGGAGTCTCTACAAGTTCAGCAATTCCTGGAGGATGCTCCTACTGCTTTCGTTTGGTTTTGTTAACTCAGTGTTTAGTCAGGACTTGGATGTCGCTTAAAAAAAGAGGAAGTGTTCAGGCAGCATGACCCTTATATATACTATGCTGCTTGTTGATTTACTGTTATTCTTTACGTTTTTCTTTACTGCTATGGAGTTTAGTAAAGAGAGTTAATGCAAAATACTCGCCTCCTGTCCTTATTAAAATTAAGATTATTAGTACACTAAAGGTAGCATAATCTTCAATTGTATCCTTTACTAAAGTTGTGCCATCGGTGCTTAAAGGACTCCAAAAACTGTGTACTACCAAAAATAATTAAAAATCCAGGTCTCTGGCCAGGTGCCAGAGATTTAGATTTTTGCGCCTCCCTTCTGTGGCGCCTTGTGGACAGGCCGGCCCGGGGGACAGCAAATTTACACGGTTATACAGGCTGTACACTTACTACTTTACATTGTAGCAGAGTGTCATTTCTTCAGTGTTGACATAATCAGTTTTATTGACATTTAAAATATTAAAGAGCTTTTTGAGGCAAGAATATTGTAGTAATACAAAAATAAGGGGAAAGAGCATAAAGGTAATGGCAAGCGATTTACTTTTTGAAGCTTGTATTATTATATTTGCTACAATTATGTATTTCCCCCTTATCTAGATTTAAAAAAAAGATTATGTATAGGGAAGTGATGTCAAACATGATAAGAGCCAGAGTCTTGATGCAATTGTAGGAGTCACTGTTGTAAAATTGCTGTGTTTGTTTGTACACTGGTTGCTATGCAGCATACCTTAACAGTGTTAGCTCAAAGCCAGGCATCACAAGCAAATAAACAGTATTACAGCTGCCATAAATAGAATAGTAGTAACTAGTTGGTAACTAGTTGGTGTCCATTGTGGAGTCATTGAGTCAACAGAAGACTCACAATGTTATGAGCTGTGTCAAGATATATACGCGCATACATGTATAATATTATATATATATATATATATATATATATATATATATATATATATATACACATACATACATACATACATACATATACACAGTCATGGGAAAAAGAAAGTACACATCTTTGAATTCTGTGGTTTTACATATCAAGACATAATAACAATTAGCTGTTCCTTAGCAGGTCTTAAATTTAGGTAAATACAACCTCAGATGAACAAAACATGACATATTAGACTGTGTCATGATTTAACAAAAATAAAGCCAAAAGAGAAAAGCCATGTGTAAAAAGTGAAAATGAAGTACACCCTCACTGCTTCCATAGGAATTAAGAGGCTAAGTAGCAGACCTAAGTAATTGTTGCTGCCCATCAAACTGGGAAGGGTTATAAGGCATTTCCAAGCAATTTAAAGTCCATCATTCTACAGTTAGAACGATTATTGGAAAGTGGAAAACATTCAAGACAGTTGCTAATATTCCCAGGAGTATATGTCTGAGCAAATTCACCCCAATGTCAGATGGTACAATGCTCAAATTGCAAAAAAAATAAAGTTACATCTCAGATTCAACAGGCCTCATTTAGCATGTTAAATGTTAAAGTTCATGACAGTACAATTAGAAAAAGACTGAACAAGTATGGTTTGTTTGGAAGGGTTGCCAGCAGGGCCGGCGCTACCATAAGGCGGCCCAGGCGGCTGCCTTAAGGCACACCAGCCCTGGGGGCGCAATGTCAGGCTGACCGGAAGGAGGGAAGCACACTGCGCTCCCCTCCAGCCGGTTACTATTTGTAGCGTGGCCGAGCGCAGCCCAGAGATTCCCGCCCGCGGAGCCCAGCCTCTGCCCGCCCACCTCCTACACTGGTGTCTGCCGACTGCCGCAGGCTGTGTGGAGGGGGCGGGGATATGAATGACATCATATCCCTGCTCCCTGTGTACCACACAGCGGGGCTGGCGCCCAGTGATGGGGCTCGGCTGCAGGACGGAACTCTACAGAGCCGGACAGCATGCACCCCAGGGACCAGATTAAACTGATGTAAGTATGAAATTATGAATGTATGTATGTCTCTGTATGTATGTATGTAAGTATGTATGTCTCTGTATGTATGTATGTGTGTATGAATGTCTCTGTATGTGTGTATGTATGTCTCTGTATGTGTGTATGTATGTCTCTGTATGTATGTCTCTGTATGTGTGTATGTATGTCTCTGTATGTATGTATGTATGTCTCTGTATGTATGTCTCTGTATGTATGTCTCTGTATGTATGTATGTATGTATGTATGTCTCTGTATGTATGTCTCTGTATGTATGTCTCTGTATGTATGTCTCTGTATGTATGTCTCTGTATGTATGTCTCTGTATGTATGTATGTATGTCTCTGTATGTATGTATGTATGTCTGTCTCTGTCTGTATGTATGTATGTCTCTGTCTGTATGTCTGTATGTCTGTATGTCTCTGTCTGTATGTCTCTGTCTGTATGTCTCTGTATGTATGTATGTATGTCTCTGTATCCATGCATGTATGTATCTGTATGCGTGTAACTCTGTGCCTTTATGTCTCTGTCTGTACGGATGTATGTATGTGTCTGTTTGTCTCTGTATGTCTTTGTATGCATGTTTCTGTATGTATGTGTCTGTATGACGGTTTGCCTCTGTATGTATGTTTGTATGTGTCTGTATGTCTTGTATGCCTGTATGTATGTTTATGTATGCCTGTATGTCTCTGTATGTATGTTTATGTATGCATGTATGTCTCTGTATGCCTGTATATATGTATGTGTCTGTATGGCGGTATGTCTCTGTATGCATGCATGTCTTTGTATGCCTGTATGTCTCTGTATGTATGTATGTATCTGTATGTCTTTGTATGTATGTTTCTGTATGTCTCTGTATGACTGTATGTGTCTGTATGACGGTATGCCTCTGTATGTATGCATGTCTTTATATACCTTCATGTCTCTGTATGCATGTATGTCTTTGCCGGTATGTCTCTGACTGTATGTGTCTGTGTCTGTATGATTATTTCTGTGTTTGTATGACAGTGTACCTGTGTGACTGTAAAATGATGCCTGTGGCTTGGGAGGAAATACACACAGGTGAAGATGCATTTTTTTTTTTTTTTAAAGGAGGGTAAGGGGCGCCAAAATGCATCTTCGCCTGTGTAACTAAAAATCCTAGCACTGGCCCTGGTTGCCAGGAGAAAACCTCTTCTCTCTATAACAACAGGGCAGCATGGCTTAGGTTTGCAAAGTTGCATCTGAACAAACCACAAGACTTCAAGAACAATGTTCTTTGGACAGACAAGACTGAATGGAGATGTTTGGCCATGATGCACAGCGCCACGTTTGGCGAAAACCAAATGCAAGATATCAGCACAAACATATCATACCAACTGTCAAGCATGGTGGTGGAGAGGTGATGATTTGGGCTTGTTTTGCAGCCACAGGACCTGGGAACCTTGCAGTCACGAAGCCCACCATTAACTCCTCTGTACTGTATACCGAGGTATTCTATAGGCACATCTAAGGCCATCTGTCTAACAGCTAAATCTTGGCCGAAAATGGGTCATGCAACAGGACAATGATCCCAAGCACACCAGCAAATCTACAACAGCGAGGCTGAAAAAGGAAAGAATCAAGGTGATGCAATGGCCCAGTCCAGACCTCAACCAAATTGAAATGATGTGGTAGGACCTTAAGAGAGATGTGCATAAACATACACACACACATAAAGTATCTTAACACCCAAGAATAGATAAATACATCCTTGTAATACTATAGCAGCACTACTTGTCAGTTGGTATCACAATGCACAAAGCCAACATCTATCTGCTCTGCAGAACAACAGAATAAAATAAATAAATAAATGCAAATGAGTAATAAACAGTGAGAAATTATATATATAGTTTTACCTTGTAGGTTTTATTTCAGTACTCACACAAACATTAGCCTATTTTGGTCATTAACACAAATTGGGTACAGCTCACTCTGGTACACCGAGGAAGAAGGGGGGTAACCTCTGGTAGAAATGAAAACAAAAAGTAAAGGTAATATACCAGTGCTAAGGTACTAGAAACACATGAAAAGTAACAAATTCATCAGTAAATGTTGCCAATTATATACACTGTAAGGGAATTATTATGCAACCTGCTATACTAATGCGATAACTATTCTCCATGTCTGCACTTTACTCTCTTTAAACTTTGCTAGTGAGGTTGGATTTAGGTGCCCTTGAAGGCACAGGGGGCTATTTACGGATAGTTACTTAGTAATTTCGTTTTCTACTATACTCCACATTTATTACAAATGTCTTTCCTTGCTTCCCCTCCCCCCCCCCCTTTTTTTTATCCTTTGAGCATACCAGCGTGTTCCTACAACTAGTGTCCTGTCAGTATCAATTATAATACAGATCATAATACTAATGGACACTATTCAGTCTGTACTGACACTATTCATATACAAACATGCCACGTGCTAATACAGACACGATGAGATTCTAGTTCTGGGCACCTTTATACGCAAACCTCGTTTCAGTCTCACTGCTATCATTTATATAGCAGTGGCTGCACAGTTTCGGTACAAACTGCTCTGTGCTTCACAGTGGTTCACGGCTAGCTCAATTTACCCTATGTCATTTATTACTATTTGCAATCTGACAGTGTATATAATTGGCAACATTTACTGATGAATTTGTTACATTTCATCAGTTATGCTTATCATTGAGCCTTTTGTTCCCACACTATTCACATAGGCTCTTTATATACAGGCATTACCTAATATCTTTCTTTCACATACACCATCATATACATATAGGACTCACATCCTTTTTATACCAGGGCATCTTATCCTTTCCCCATTAATACTATACATCCATCAGACGTATTTCTTGATAGCACAGACGTGTGCTCCAACGCATAATATAAATAGTGCAACTCTAGAATTTTTACTTTTAGTTATCAAGCTATGCTTTTCATTTAAATTCGTTTATTTTAGGTTTTTCACTACATTTTGTTTGTGTGTTACACTCTGGGTGATTTCAAATTTTTTGGCAATTTTTAATACATTAAATTCTATTCAATAAATTTTTTTTTGTTTTCATTTTTATCTTAAGCCACCCATCGGTATCTCAGTAACTTATAGTACTTTTCATGTGTTTGTAGTACCTTAGCACTGGTATACTACCTTTACTTTTTGTTTTTATTTCGGTCATTAGTTTTTAAATAACAAAAGCTGATGTCACTCAACACAGAGAGGAATGTTTCACAGAGAGGAAAATTATTCAGAATGCACTAATGAAAATTAATTTAAGAAATATCTTACAAGGTTACAAGGTTATTTACTAAACGTCAGATTGTAACAAATTAAAATCAAAACTTAATGTTAAAATAAACTGTCACTTTATCTGATTTGTACATTTTTTCCCCAGATCAGTTATTCAGATTTTGACTTGCTACAAATACATAGTTTGGTGATTGAACCCACTAGAGGTACTTTGACTGTTTTAGTCCTGTTCCATTCTTCATTAGTCGGAAAAATAATGAATGCCATAAAGAGCTAATGACTGGGAGGATTGCATGAACATTTAAAAAAGGCCCATCCAATCAAGGAAAATGAAAAGCAAGTTCTATTTTGGCCACAATTTTGGGAGTGCATGTTTCTTATCACTGCTGAATGTGTAATGGCAGCTTCCTGGAATCTGGAACACTGGTTTCTTGAAAGAAGGAAATCTTGCAAAATAATGCCAGAAAGGAAACTAAAAACTAAAAAGTGAGAGAGATTGTAGGATTAACTCTCTCAGAAACATACCCATCAAGAGATCCAGTGTTGCAGGAGTAATATTTAGCCATTTAAAAAACACCTTTTGATCTACAGATCTGTTACCCATAGTTGACAAAACAAAACAATTAAATCCATTTAGTACGCTCTACTAAGGTTTAGAAAGCACTTTTTTTCCCCAAAACCCCAGAATATGTGTATTGCATAGGTGATCTATACAGCTATAAATTATACGATAAACCTATTCATACGGTTTTATTCACTTAACATTAAATCATAAGAAAATTCAATTGTAAAACAAAGACAAAAAATAGCCAAGTTGGGACTATAGCTGAGATATTATCTGCATTTTATGCCTATATTTTATAATTCTATCAATAATTTACTACAGTTTGGTGTATATTGAATCACTAGAGGTGGACTTAGCCCTGCAAGGTAATTATTGCAGTTTATAAAAACTGCAATAATTACAGTTGCAGGGTTAAGGGTAGTGGGAGTTGGCACCCAGACCACTCCAATGAACAGAAGTGGTCTGGTTGCCTGGGGTGTCCCTTTAAAATCATACATTGCAAGATGTGAAAAGAACGCACCTGAAGGCAGGTAATCAAATCTGCAAATGTCGTAAAGGCCAGGAAAACAGGCAAAAACACAAAATCGCGAATTTAAGGTCAAAATAGCTCAAATGGAAAAATTCTCTAAGTCATATATGCTTTCAGTTTGGTTACTCTGGCCTTATATTTAAAATTCCCTTTAAATTCTCACTTTAGCAAATAACCCTGTAGTGCAATAGGAAGCAAAATTTGGCTTTTGAATAAGCAGCCAACTTTAGCTTCGAATAAGAAGCTAACTTCAGCATCTTTAATTGTTCATTTATTTTCTGTTGAATGTTTGTGCTGTATAAGTAGAAGAACCCTGCGCAATGTTTCTTAACATCAAACACGATAATGTCATAGTAGTAATCCACCAAGCTTCAACCCATTTTACAAGAAAAAACACTTATTTTTTTGCAGAATAAGTTGTAATTATCTAAAGAATACACAATCCTTAATATACCTAATTTATTGAAACAAGCCCATCATCATCAATGTTACGTCCAAATGCAAAGAATAAATTGAGGAAGGGCAGCATTTCCCAATCCCCCATCAGTATTAGTGCCATTGCCTCTGAGAATCTGAACACTTCTTAGTTGTCCATGAGGACTGCTGACATCTCCTCCACCGCTGCCTCTACCAGCGCTATTAGTAGTATTTAGCAGCATGTCTGTTATGACTGCAGAGACGTTGTTGGTGCCAAGAGTGCATTCTTTGCTGAAAAGGTTGAGCAAAGTACCCAAGCAGTGTCCCCAATGGCTGGTCTTGGTGGTGAGAATCTAGTCAAGATGATAACCCTCTTTCTTTTACATAGTTACATAGCTGAGACTTGTGTCCATCAGATTCAGCCTTCCTCGCATATGTTTTTGATGTTGATCCAAAAGAAGGCAATAAACCCAGTCTGAAGCGCTTCCAATTTTGCAACAAATTAGGAAAAAATTCCTTCTTGACCGCAAAATAGCATTTAGATGTCTCCTTGGATCAAGCATCTATTCCCCAACTAATTAGAAATCATATCCCTGTGTGCTATGTTTTTGGAAGTATTTATCCAATTGCAATTTAAACATCTGTATGGACTCTGATGAAATCAGGCAGAGAATTCCATATCCTTATTGTGCTTACTTTAAAAAAAAAAACCTTTTATTTACCTTAGATGAAATCTCCTTTCTTCCAGCCTAAATGTGTGACCTCATGTCCTATGTATAGCCCTGTTTATGAATAGATTTCCAGATAATGGTTTGTACTGGCCCCGAATATATTTGTATAATGTTATCATATCCCCTCTGAGACGCTGTTTTTCCAAATTAAAGAGATTTGAATTTTTTAACCTTTCTTTGTAACTAAAACGCTCCATTCCTTTTATCAATTTTATAGCTCGTTTCTGCACCTTTTCTAGTGCCATGATATCCTTCTTTAGAACAGGTGCCCTAAATTGCACAGCATATTCAAGGTGTGGTCTTACCAGCGATTTATAATTATTATTATTATATTTTCATCCCGAGAATTTATGCCCCTATTTATACATGACAAAACCTTACTGGCCTTTTTTTTACTATTCCAAACATTTGTTTGTCTTTCCCAGGAGAAAATCAACTGTGATACAGAGGAATTAGAATAGAAGAGAGGCAGCAGTCCACTATTTTCTGCCCCTATTGTGCACTTACCATTTGATCTATGCCCATCCATGTCCTCAGTAGAATCACCTCATTTCATGAAAACAGATGGAGCTTCATCTACTTCCAGTGCCAGAAGTAGCTCACCCAGTAAGATTCTTATAAACACCACTACCTGCCTTCTCATTACCATTAGTCAACCAAGTGGTAGTGCAGAGGCCAGTGGTGTATTTACCGTAAGGCTGACAAGGCATTTGCCTTGGGCTGCACTTTGAGGGGGGCGGCACAAAAAGCCGCCCCCCAAAATACCTTGCCAGCCTCTTGTCCTGGGAGGCCCAGGAGCTGGCCACCCCAGAAGCTGGCATTACCTGATGTAATGGGCAGCGAGGGGTACTGTCCCCTGAGCTCTCCCTGCTCAGTTCCCTTGCACCGCAGTGATGCCGGTGACGGAATATGACATCACTCCGGCTCCAGCATACTAAAAGGCACACAAGGGAGCTGAGCAGGGAGATCAGAGCTCCCTCGTCGCCTATATTGACCGCACACCTGTCCCTCTGGCAATGAAAGGATCCCTACTGGACCCCTGGAAAATCCACTCCAGCAAAGGTATGGAGGTATGGGTGGATTGAAACAAAAATAAAAAATAGTGTTAGTGTGTGTCTGTTGGTGAGTGGGTTAGTGTATCTGGGTCTGTCAGTGGGTGTGTTAGTGTGTGTGTCTGTTGGTGAGTGTGTTAGTGTATCTGTGTCTGTTAGTGAGTGTGTTAATTTGTGTGTGTGTCTGTTGGTGAGTGTGTCTGTTAGTGAGTGTGTGTGTCTGTCAAAGAAAAATCCAGAAAAACGAATATTAAAAAACCCCCAGAAAAAATCATATCAAAAAAGTTATACATTGATTTGCAGGTCAATGAGTAAAATAAGTATTTGACCCCTTTAACTCAGTATGTGGTGGCAAAACCCTTGTTGGCAATCACAGACGTTTCTTGTAGTTGGCCACCAGGTTTGCACACATCTCAGGACTGATTTTGTCCCACTCCTCTTTGCAGATCCTCTCCAAGTCATTAAGGTTTTGATGCTGACGTTTGGCAACTTGAACCTTCAGCTCCCTCCACAGATTTTCTATGGGATTATTTGGCTAGGCCATTCCAGGACCTTAATGTGCTTCTTCTTGAACCACTCTCTCATTGCTTTGGCTGTGTGTTTTGGGCCATTGTCATGCTGGACAATGTCCTGGCTGAGGGCAATCTCACCCAAGATTTGACGGACAATGGACGGGGCCGTGTACCCGTTGCTGTGCAGTTGTCCTATCCCTTTAGCAGAAAAACACCTTCAAAGCTTAATGTTTCCACCTATTGTAGCCCATTCCACCCTTGTATGCTCTACAATCTCGTCCCTGACATCCTTGGACAGCTCTTTGGTGGCTATGGAGTGTTTGGAATCTGATTGATTGTTTGCTTCTGTGAACAGGTGTCTTTTATACAGGTAACGAGTTGAGATTAGGAGCACACCCTTTAAGAGAGTGCTCATAATCTCAGCTCGTTACCTGTAAAAAAAGACAACTGGGATCCCGAAATCTTGCTGATTGATAGGGGATCACATACTTATTTCACTCATTGACATGCAAATCAATTTATAACTTTTTGACGTGCTTTTTTCTGGATTTTTTTTGTTGTTGTGATTCTGTCTCTCACTATTAAAAAAACACCTACCATTAAAATTATAGACTCATAATTTCTTTGTCACTGGACAAATGTTCAAAACCCGCAGGGGATCAAATACTTTTTTCCCGTCACTGTAGGGCATGGGTAGGCAACCTTTGGCACTCCAGATGTTGTTGACTACAACTCGACTAACGCTTTCCCAGCTTTATGACTGTAAGAACATTACAGGAGATATAGTTTACAACATCTGGAGTGCCAGAGGTTGCCTACCACTGGTGTAAGGAATACAAAGTTGTATTCCTTACACTATAGTTCCCTCATGAACACACATCTAGAAATACAAAGTTTAAAACAGTGGAGCGCTTATATATTAACCCAGTGTTATATTGTGCACCAAAGTGTAATATTAAAGCACTTAGCTGGGATTTTTTCGATTTTTGTATTGGTATCCTCTGTACCTTTAAAACATAAAATTGCATATAGTGTAATATTGTTATTTTTATGTGGGCACAGGGAAGAAAAATTGGAAAAACTCACATATTCCAGAGCTAATATAACCTAGCTCTGGTGTGGACTGCTTTTAGGTCCGTTGTTGGGCGACCTCCCCCTCTTTTTATTCCAGTGCTGGTGTAGGTCCAACGTTACCTCTCAATGGAAACAATATTTAGTGAAGGTCCACTAGACATGGGTTGCAACTATATTATAAGTGGAGATATACTCACAAGTGTAGAGCCTGTATCCTGGCTCAGTAAATCAGCTTAGTGTAGTTTGGGACTACACACCCATCTGTATAGATGCCGGAGACTCAAATTCGGTAAAAAAGTATTATTTTATTATCCAAAGCAAAATAAAGATATAAAAATACAAATACCAAATATATTAAAAAGTCTATTTAGTAAAGAAACCGTTCAATTCAGCTTCCTCAGTCTCACACATCTAGAAATACCTTTTGTTGTTGGCCAGTGAGACTTTGGTGATGAAATATTGAAACCATGTGTCTTGTTGTGGTGCTCAGTAGTGATGTCCTGAACAGTTCGCCGGGAACCGTTCGCCAGCGAACATAGCGTGTTCGGTGCGCCCCCTATTCGTCATCATTGAGTAAACTTTGACCCTGTACCTCACAGTCAGCAGACACATTCCAGCCAATCAGCAGCAGACCCTCCCTCCCAGACTCTCCCACCTCCATGACAAATAGGGGGCGGACCGAACATCGCGCGTGTTCGCGACTGCGAACACGCTATGTTCGCCAGCAAACGGTTCCCGGCGAACTGTTCGGGACATCACTAGTGCTTAGTCTTGCAATTGTGTATGACTTTTGACATTAAACTGTCTTCAGCAACCTCACTTTTTTAGCAGAGTTTGTCTGTTTCTTAGTTTTATTCCTCCTACAGTTTATTTTTCACTTAATAATTGTGTTTCAGCCTACATATTAAATTGATGAACATCAACACCTGTTACCTGGTGTAATTGTTTAATCACGTACCTGACTATATAATTGATTCTGTTTTGAAGCCAAAGGGTGGACACTCCAAATACTGATCTAGATATCCTCGATCCACTAATTTAGCATTTTGTTAATTGAGAAAAATCAAACTTTTAACATATAATAATTTCTGTTTTTGAAAACATTCTTACATTACAGGATTTTTTAACACCAAACTTTTGCGCGCGCCAGAGAGAGTGTTCATGGTGTTTTTTAAAGGGTTTTTTTTTTGTTTGTTTTTTTATATTTCTTTAAACCCCCTTTTCCTTCTCTGTATGAATTTCATTTTAAAAAGTTAAAAGCTCTGAATAGCCTTTTTACAGAAATACTGTTTTTGTTTTGTTAATATACATAAATGTAATGTGCTTAAGGATATTTTTTTTTTCCAGAATAATTACAACAAGGATTTGTACTTCCTTAAAGGGACTCTCCAGTGTCAGGAAAACATATCCGTTTTCCTGGCACTGCATCCCATGTTGCTGAAGGGGTTAAAACCTGAAGCCGACGGGGGAGACCTAATGTGCATGTGCGGCAATGGCCGCGCACGCATTAGACCTCCCCATAGGAAAACATTATTATCAATATGGTATTTATTATCAATATGGTATTTTATATTTCTTCAGTAATTTCTCTCGGGGCGATAGTGCCTCAATTCCTATATAATTTTATAAACCCTATCATTGTTTGCAATTCTACTACCTGTATATAGGCGCAAATCTATAAAATAGGAGACTGAATTATCACTGCTCAGTTCATGACATGTGTCCTTAGCACATAAATACACACTATTATTCAATGCTTTCCTATGGGGATTTCGGCGACGCTGGAGG
This sequence comes from Pelobates fuscus, assembly GCF_036172605.1. Taxonomy (NCBI): domain Eukaryota; kingdom Metazoa; phylum Chordata; class Amphibia; order Anura; family Pelobatidae; genus Pelobates; species Pelobates fuscus. Next base: position 253,325,261 of record NC_086317.1, on the reverse strand, counting down.
TCCTAATGCATAGTGTGAGGACTTCCAGCGTCATTTAAAACACAAATCGTGTTCTAAGAACACGAAGTCCCTCTAGTGCAGAGGTTCTCAACCTTCTCCTCAAGGACCCCCTACCAGTCCAGGGTTTAGGGATTACCTGGGTGTGTCTAAGGTGTTTAGAAAAAGAAAAAAAAAACACCTTAGAGCATAAGGTGTTTTTTCCCCCTTTTTCTAAACACCTTAGACACACCTAGGTAATCCCCAAATCCTGGACTGGTAGGGGGTCCTGAGGACTGGGTTGAGAACCCCTGCTCTAGTGGCTGTCTGATAGACAACCACTAAAGGAGGACCTAACCCTGCAAGGTAATTATTGCAGTTTATAAAAACTGCAATAATTACACGTGCAGGGATAAGGGTGGTGGGAGTTGGCACCCAGACCACTTCAATGGGCAAAAGTGGTCTGGGTGCCTGGAGTGTCCCTTTAAGCAAAGCATGCTGGCTAAAATAGTACCGTGACTAAATGCCTGGTTATTCAGTTAGGGTGGAGTTCTATAGTTCCTGTTAATTATGAGTCACAGCCTAGAGTTTTCAACTGGTAGTCACTCATTAACGTTTTCATTAGCAGTGACTTGTAATGTTTATATCCCTCACCCTGTACCGTAATCCAGAGGTCTTGGAATGAGGGTGTGAGGGTGTTCTCAAGCCAAGCATTTATTTCTGCCTTGACATTTACTGCTTTCTAAAGAACTGATAATGGTAGCTATGTATTACAGAGGGATCATCCCTTGCAAATTCCTTTTGAGCACATGGAATGGTGTGTATTTATGTGCTATATACAGGTAGTAGAATTGCAAACAATGATAGGGTTTATAAAATTATGTAGGAATTGAGGCACTATCGCCCCGAGAGAAATTACTGAAGAAATATAAAATACCATATTGATAATAAACCTTTTATTTTATTCTTATAGTATTATTAAGCGTCTATGTTAAAATTAACCTATCATATATATTTCAAATTTAGATAAATCCCATCCCCCACCCCAATACATTTAATACATCATATATCATGGAGATACATGACATAGTCAATGTAAAATATCGATATATATATACTAACATTCCCCTCAATTCAGTGCCGCTGTGCCCTGAGCTTTGCGAGTGTTCATTTTCTTTATTTGCCAGTATGCCGGCATCTGACTCCATTTTTTTGGTTATTGATTTTCAAAAGTTAAAATAAAAAATAAATATAATATACATGGACTAATAGACAAAACAAACCCAGTATAATAATTAACAATAACAGATTTCACAAAATCCAGGGCTCTATAAGCTCCAGCCAAATATAATATACCTATGAACGCTTTTATTTCAATGTCATCAGTAAGTTTGGCGTCTCGTTCGCATCCATATTTATTTTTGATAATATTTATATATTGGTTAGTATATTTTACAATGATATCCAGAATATCTCCAGTGAATAAGTATTTCCAACAGTCAACTGGAGATTTTGATAACTTTGTGGGGCCTATAACACCTGGTAACTGCTTCAACAAATTATGAGGCGCGGTGCGATTTTGCTTGTTGGGAATATCTCGATACCATTTACTGGACTTGTCTTTTCCGAGGAAATATGAAGCGTTATCTGTGCTGTCGTCATCGCTGAATTCTTCATCGTTTTGTTCTGATTCAGAACTCTCAATGCGTGCTTCCATGTTATCTTCAGTCATGCTATCGTCGCCTTCATCTGAATCTTCAAAAATATTTTCATCATTTGATTCATCCTCTAGCATTTTCATCATATCCGCTACATCATTCGGATTATTGAAATGGAAAATTCTCTTTGAGTTGTCCATTTTTATTGCCGTATCTACAAAGAAATAACAAAAATAGCATCATCGTGCCTCATTATGGAGTTGAACATTATAACATTGAAAAACAATCAGGTATGGCATTAATATGCTTGAATTAATTAGAAAAAAAACTTACCAATGTAATTACAGACATATAATGGTTATACTGCAATCGGGCCCAATGTGCCTAAGAGACACAAAGTGCTGCGACTCGCACACACGATGTTCAAATGCGTACTGCTCATTATAGGTCGCTGCAGAATGTAAAAACAACAAGCTACTTAGGCGGCCGGGCGGTAACGAGCGCTCGCTTTGGTAGGACAAATAACAAACATTGGCTGTGCCTGTTGGATCAATTGCGCCTGACCGAGGGTTAAAGTTTTTCATTGAAATATTCCTTTAAATGTTTTTTTTTCTCCCAATCTTTCATTTGCTTTTTGATTTGCTTGCACAATGTATAGATACAATGTTGTATTTGTTTCAAAAGAGCATAAGGTTGGCATGACAGGGTGCACTTCAATGCACTAATATTTGAAGGTACATTTGAAGTGCAACATTTTAGTGTAGCATATTCTGGGCAGTAATGCAGTACATTGCTTACTTTGCCTTACAGGAACACTCCAAGCACCATAACCAGTGGTAGTTGTTATAGTCCCCCTACCCTTGTGCCCCACTTTTTGTAGTGTGGCTGTGCAGAATCTGGGTAAACTATTTCATTATCCTCTACCTGAGTCTAGGAGGAAGCTGCATATTAGATACAGGCAGCAGGGCACAGTTATATGCCACTGGAACCCACTGCCTGTTAGCTGTAGTGTAATACAGAGGAGAAATATGGAAGAAGTCCCTGCTTCTCCAACCACTAGACACTGATGTGCCTACAGCATAATCTCTTTCCCCCAGTGCCCATAAAGGTAACTTGGAGTATTGCTGTGTGCCTGTTTCTGTGTTTTACAGTTTGTGTGGACTGCCACTATATGTCACATTCTATGTTTTTGACTGTGCTCTATGTGCTGCCTGCGTCTGACTGTGTGACTGTATGTGACATAGTTTATGTGTGACTGTGTGTCTAGGCATATGTATGCAGGGCCGGACTTGGAAAAAAATTCACATCAGGCATTTTTTATCCACAGCGGCTCACTGAAAAGGGGGTGGGGCCAGTTTGGGTGTGTTGGTTCAATGCTCTTCCAGGGCAGACCATGCGCAGAGCTCTGCTGAAGAGCTCTAGCATGAGAAAAGGGCACTGTATTTGTTCTGCACAGCGCAATCAAATTTAATAACATGCTTGCGTTATGTTTGCTTGAATCTTGTCTCAGGGGTTTCCATGAATGGGATACTCACTGTACCCCATTTATGGAGGCACTATGTGTTTGCTTACATGGAATCTAGTGTATGCATAGGGGATCCAGAGTGTGTATGTCAGAAATGTAGTGTGTGTGTAGGTGGTGCAGCGTGTGTGCAGGGGATCTAGTGTGTGTTTGAAGTACCCAGAGTGTGTGTGTGTAGGATTCAGAGTGTATATAGAGATCTAGTCTGTGTATATCTGTAGATGATCCAGAGTTGGGTAAAGGATCTAGTGTTTGTCTGGAATATAATGTGTTTAGGGGTGCAGGATGTGTGTGAAAGGTTCTGTAGTTCTGTTTGCTCCAATTTACAAGATTTTAGGACGCAAGCAGGATATATAGGGAATAAATTGGTCAAAAAATGATATAAAAACACAATTGAAAGAGACATCAGAATTATGTCACAAAAGGATAGAAATGATCTACTAATTGATCCCCAAGGATATCTCACAAAGAAAAGTTTAAACATACATTTATTACAAGGTATAATACAGACCATTGGAAAATAAAAAAAATTCTAAATACATTTTGGACTATATTATTACAGGATCATGTTATAGGCAGTGTTATACCCCATCATCCACCTATTATACATAGGAAAAAACAAAATCTAAAAAAATCTTATAGCACCTAGTTACTTGAAGAAGGGCATAAAGAAAAGAGATATCTCACATATACATAGGGGGTTCAAAGGATGCCAAATGTGTAGGGCATGCTTCAGAATGAATTTGGGAAAATCCTCGAATTTTGAGAGTAGTGTCAGTCATGAGAGTTTCCCTATCAAATCTGGTATTGCCTGCCACACAGACTTTGTTATATATTTTTTGCAGTGTCCAAGTGGTAAACAATATGTGGGAAAAACAAAAAGACACCTCAAGATACTTTTAATGGAACATATCAATGATATCAAGAAAGGCATGACTACTCATTCTGTCCCTGTTCATTGCAATTCATGCCCAATGTTTAACTGGAGGGAGTTTCGGGGTATGGGTATTGAACAAGTGTCTTCATATTGGAGGGGGGGGGGGTGGGGGGGGGGCGGGGTTGACAGAGAATTGAAACTATCCCAAAGAGAGACATACTGGATATATCAATTAGACTCCAAAGAACCCAACGGCATGAATGTAGATGTAGATCTGGCTTGTTTCATGTTATAACCATAACTAGTGAATATGGTTTGTATAAGATTTAGTTTTTAGCGTCTTTAATTTTGTTTTTGATCAAGGTAATTACTCATTATATATATCTTTGATCAATTATTAGATATATATATTTTTCAATGCATAGATATGTTGTTATATTTATTATTTTTATTTATAGAGTTACTATATGATTATTTTCTATATATAGAGTTATTATAACATATTCTCATACACTGGCATACATACTGCAGTCGCAGGGTTCGCAGCTGCGACTGGGCCCGGCCCACCAGGGGGCCCGGCCACCCTGCGACTGGGTATGTACACCAGTTTGCCAGTCTCTTCTCCTGGGGGGCCCAGGAGCTGGCAACCTCAGGGCCCCCTGAGGCTTGCCCTGGTGTCACCAGGCGGGCGCACATGCGAGGGAGCATTCTCCCCTGAGCGCTCTCTGCCCAGCTCCCTCGCGCGCACCGCACTGATGCCGGAGCCGGAATATGACGTCATTACGGCTCCGGCATCAGTAAGCGGCGCGCGAGGGAGCTGAACAGGAGGATCAGTGCTCCCTCGTGCGCCTGCAGTGACCGGCTGCCTAGCAGCCCCACTGGATCCCAGGGAATCCCCTCAGCACTCCCAAAGGTAGGGAGGCTGAGGGGTGCAATTTAAAAAAAAAATTAGTGTGTGTGTGTATATGTGTTTTAGTGTGTATGAATGTTTGTGTGACAGTATGTGTGTGTGTGTGTGTGTGTCTGCTACTGAGTGTGTTAGTTGCGTGTTTGTGTGTGTCTGTTATTAAGTGTATGTGTGTGTGTGTGTGTGTGTGTATATGTGTGTTAGTATTTGTGTGTCAGTGTGTCTGTTACTGAGTGTGTTAGTTTGTGTGTGTCAGTTAGTGTGCCTGTTAGTGAGTCTGTTTGGTTTCTTTTAGTGAATGTGTGTTTGTCAGTGAGAGTGTATGTTTTGTAAGTGTGTGTGTGTGTGTCTGTCAGTAAATGTGTGTGTCTGTTTGTGAGAGTGTGTGTGTGTGGTCAAAACCCCTTCAGCACTTACCTTTCTCCGGAGCTGGGGACCTCTCCTCCTCGATCTGCCTCTCAGCTCCGAATGCGCATGCGCGAGAGCCGCGAGCGCATTCAAACCGCTCATAAGAAAGCACCCTAACACCCTAACTCAGTGGCGTACATACCAGGGTTGGCCGCCCCTGCGACCCTGTATGTACCCACTGGGCCAGCCTCTTCTCCTGGGGGCCCCAGGAGCCGGCCACCTCCGGGCCCCCCCGAGGCTGGCCCTGCTTACAACCGGCGGGCAGTCAGGCTGGCCGGTGCGCGAGGGAGCACTCTCCCCTGAGTGCTTCCTCTTCAGCTCCCTCGCGCACCGCACTGGTACCGGAGCTGGAAGATGATGTCATCTTCCAGCGCCGGCATCCCTACGCGGCTCGCGAGGGAGCTGAAGAGGAAGCACTCAGGGGAGAGTGCTCCCTCGCGCACCGGCCAGCCTGACTGCCCGCATAGGAGCCCAGCAGCACCACTGGACCCCAGGGAATCCCCTCAGCACTCCAAAAGGTAGGGAGGCTGGGAGGATTAAATAAATAAATAAAAAAGTGTTAGTGTGTGTGAGTGTTAGTGTGTGTAAGTGTGTGTGAGTGTTAGTGTGTGTAGGTGTGTAGGTGTGTGTGAGTGGTGAGTGTGTGTGTGTGTTAGTGTGTGTGAGTGTTAATGTGAGTGTTAGTGTGTGTGAGTGTTAGTGTGTGTGTGAGTGTGTGTGTGAGTGTGTGTGTGAGTGTTAATGTGTGTGAGTGTGTGTGAGTGTTAGTGTGTGTGTGTGTTAGTGTGAGTGTTGGTGTTAGAGTGTGTGTGTCTGCTAGTGAGTGTCAGTGAGTGTGTTACTGTGTGTGTCTGTTACTGAGTGTGTTTGTGTGTGTGTGTGTGTGTGTTAGTAAGTCTGTTTGATGTCTGCCGCTGAGTGTGTCTCTGTCAGTAAATGTGTGTGTCTGTTAGCTAGTGTGTATGCATTTGTTCGTGAGAGTGTGTGTGTGTGTCTTCAGCACTTACCTTTCCCCAGCGCCGGACTCCCATGGCGCTGGGGATCTCTCCGCCTCTCAGCTCCGAATGCGCATGCACGGCAAGAGCCGCGCATGCATTCAAACCGCCCATAGGAAAGCATTACTCAATGTTTCCTATGGACGTTCAGTGTCTTAAAATGGCGGAAGCGCCTCTAGCGGCTGTCAGTGAGACAGCCACTAGAGGCTGGATTAACCCTCAGTGAAACATAACAGTTCTCTGAAACTGCTATGCTTTCAGCTGCAGGGTTAAAACTAGAGGGACCTGACACCCAGACCACTTCATTGAGCTGATGTGATCTGGGTGTCTGTAGTGGTCCTTTAAGTGTGTGTGCATCTGCATGCACTGGCGTACATACCGCGGTCGCAGCCCTGCAACCCCTGCGACCAGGTGCCCTCCACCATGTGTTGCTGCCCCGGCCCGCGCAGAGTAAGCGCGAGGGGGGGGGGGGCCACGGATCAATTTTCGCACCGGGGCCCCATGGGTCATGTGTACGCCACTGCCCTAACTCAATGCTTTCCTATGGACGTCCAGCGTCTTAAGAATCGCAGAAGCACCAATGAGACAGCTACTAGAGGCTGGATTAACCCTCATTGAAATATAGCAGAATGTATGTAGATTCCGTCATCCATTGGGAACAATCTAGTACATGATGTATTGGAAATAAAATATTATTTATATAATGGACGTTTTTTATTTTTTTTACATCATTTATCCTGTAGTTATATTACCACAATACAGTTTTTATACATGTCTGATAATTGTAAGATAACTTCAGATACACATTCTGAATATTTTCTCAATGAGAGATGGATTTCCCTGTGTTATGCGATAAAAAAATTATTTTTTTCAATTTTTCAACGAATAATTCATTGTCCAACCCTTTTTATATTTGAAGATTTCATGTCCGATACACTCCTGTTATATAATTGATAGGAGTGTATTTGGAACGCACGTTGTTATGAAAATGGAACGCAAACAGCATTCAGGATTTATAAACCAGAACCGGAAATGCCATGTGGAACGCATATGCTGCCCGGTGGAACACAAGCCGGTCTAACTAAGTAAGAATGCAGGAATCTTGATGAGCGATTGAACACATCTGAGAATATACAGAATGAGAACCTATGGGGAGAGCTGGTCCTCTTACCAACAGATTAAATCACCTCAGAATCTAGTCACACCTGGAGCATTCTGCAATCAACATCACTGGATAAGTGTATTTAATGGGACTGAGGGAATACATATTTTGCATCTAATCCCTTACTCTGTATCCTGAAGTACCTGTGCCTGCTGATTATCCATTATTTTCTAAGGTGGAGAGCAAACCAGTGCAGCCCATGTGTGGGCTTCAAGGCGCTAACTACTCTTTATCTTGTGAGTGCAATCTAATACTGCTGTGTGTCACATGGTATACTGTAGATCACTATGTGCTCTTTGTTTTTTATGTTTTAGCATCTAGCTGTATCCCTATCTTTATTTTATCCATGTGTTTGAATGACCCAGAGTGTGTATAGGAGATCTAGTGAGTGTGTGTGTGTGTGTGTGTGCAGTATGTGTGTGTGAGAGGGTGCTGTGTGTGAGGTGTGCAGTGTATGTGTGTGAGGGTGCTGTGTGTGTGCTGTGTGTGAGTGAACGTGCTGTGTGTTAGGATGCTGTGTGAGGGTGATGTGTGTGTGTTTGGGTGCTGTGTGAGGTTGATGTGCGTGAGCGTGCTATGTGTTAGGGTGCTGTGTGAGGGTGATGTGTGTGTGTGTGTGTGTGTTAGGGTGCTGTGTGAGGGTTCTGTGTGTGAGTTATTGTGCTGTGTGTGTTAGGGACAAGTGTGTGTGAGTGAGGGTGCTGTGTGAGTGAGGGTGCTGTGTGTGTTAGGGTGCTGTGTGAGGGTTATATGTGTGTGTGTGTGTGTGTTAGGGTGCTGTGTGTGCTAGAGTGATGTCTGTGTGAGGGTGATGTGTGTGTGTGTTAGGGTGCTGTGTGTGTGTGTTAGGATGCTGTGTGTGTGTGTGTGTGTGTTAGGATGCTGTGTGAGGGTGATGTGTGTTAGGGTGCTGTGTGTGTTAAGGTGATTGTGTGTTTGGGGAGGCTGGTTAATGCCAAGATTTATGTATTTATTTTTTATAATAATAATAATAATAATAATATTTTTTAAAAAAAGGCATTATACCCCCATTCTTACCTGTAGCTCTGCCCTGCAGTTTGGTGCCTCTCTGGACTCTGGCGGGGATCATTGGCCTCCTGTCATCCTCCATAAGGGTGATATTCCCTGGTCTGCTTCACTACAGGGTGATGCAGAGGTTGAAAGCAGAATTCCTCCACACGCTGCCGACCTACGACCAGATGGTCCCATTGCCAGCTTGTGGGGCTGGGAAGCACCCAGTGAGTTGTCAATCCAACTGCTGCATACTACTATGGATGGTCAATGTATCCACGGTCTGCTACATCAATCATCTCAGAGGGGCTTGTTCAAGGATGTTGTCGGAGATCATGATGGACATCTTTGATTTCTGTCTCCCACGCAACATCAAATTGCAAGCTGAATACTGTCCGGGGATATCGAACCTCAGCAGACTGTTTTTCCTGCCACTGGATGGACAGCAGCGATTGGATGCTGGACCAGAGATTGTTTTAAACACTCTCATCAGAGAGGGGTCCCTTGACATTGGAGCTGTTTTCCTTGCACAGCAACCATCAGGTTCAGGAATATTACAGCTGGCTGCCAGACCCCCACTGCTTGGCAGTGGATGCTTTCCTTGAAATATGGCCTCCCCAAGGAACCTATGCTTTTCCCCCTTTGCAATGATCACACGGGTCATTCATCACATCTAGTCTCAACAGGTCTCACTGACATTGATCACCTCCCGTTGGCAGGGTCAACCTTGGTTCCCGGACCTCTCTTGCTGCATCCCTCTGGGGCTGCCAATGTATCAAACTTTGCTCACGAATCCACAAACTTTGCTCACGAATCCCGGGGGAATCCACATCCGTTGCTTCGAGATGATCATCTCCAACTAGTGGCCTGAACTCTTTCCGGGGTTCCTGGCATGTCGGTGGCCTTTCGCAGGTGGCTGAAGACATCTTATGGGGTTCATGGGCTTGGGCACAAGACAGAGTTATTTATCCACCTGGACTTCTTGGGCCAATTGGTGTGTGGAACGGGATCTCGATGTTCCCTCTGTCATAAATTTCTTGTCTTCTCTATTTGCTACAGTCCAGTCGTATCGGACCATTAACGTCGTTCATTCGGTGATTTTGGCGGCTCACGTGCCAGTTATGGGTGCTCCAGTGGGGAAGGACCCTTTGATTTGCTGCCCCAAATATGATTATGGGACTGTCAGGATTCACACCGTGACCTCCAGACTGCCAGACGGGGTTGCCCCTTTATTGCCCGAAGAGGGATTTGAACCTTTATACTCTGTAGTCCTGAACCTGCTCTCTTACCTCTAAGCCATTTCAGGACTTTGGATAACTCCCGGTTATATCTGAATTGCCTGCAGCACTAGGGGGCTGGACTTCACCTGGCTCAGACCTGTCAATCACTCTCCAGCTGAATCTAATACCTAATTAACAAGGTATAAGACACTGCCCCTCCCTAAGGGCAGTGTCAGTTCAATGACTCTGGTTAGAGAATGGCTATTCCACGTTCCAGTATTGTCCTGACCTTGGATTGCTACTCGTTTTGTACCCTGACCTCTGGCATACCTTGACCTCGGCTCGCTACTCGTATCTCCTGATTTCTGGCATCCTCTGACCATTGGATTACCTACGACTATTCTCCTGGATTTCCTTTTCGGTACTGCGACTTCAAGCAATCACCTGCACAGCCCCCGTGCACAGATTCACAGGCCAGGTGAGTTCTACCTTGACCACCTTGGCCTGTGTCTAATTGCAAGGGTGAGCATTTATCTCTGCATGTTGGACTCCCAGCAAGGTAAGCCTGACAGGGACGTATCCATTGTTCTACATTTCCTGCGGGAATGGCCGGTGAATCACAAACTTTCTCTCCGGCAGTTGTCGACTAAGTTCACCTTTTTATTATGTCTGGTATCTTTTCGGCTAGTGTCGTATGTTTGTGTTTTCGATGTTTATGCCTTTTCTTTTTCCCCTGAAAGGGGTCATGTTTCGGATTTCCCGACCGACTAGACAGACTCCTTGTCAGTGTTTTACCCGTTTTTCACATCAGACCCACAGCTGTGTGTGGTCTCCACTTTGCGCTGTTAAGTGGGTGTTACGTCACCCCTGCGTTCCTCCTTGACGGGTCAATATCTTGTGTCCTACATCTTGCCATTTAATCTGGTGTCGGTTACTACTCTGGCCAGGTGGATTTGCTGGCTCCTCACTTGTTGATATCTTACAGGTGATGGATTTGTTTCTGATGTTATATTTCCTACCCTCTCATAATGCTGCGTTTTCGGTTTTGACATAACAATGAGAAATATGAAGCCTCCTGCCATGTTGTAAAATTTAAGATTATACTAGCTTTAGTGTTCTAATAATCTTAATAATGGCAGGAGGCAAATATTTTTCTTTTTTTTTTAGTAAATCTCTTTATTTGTTGGTTGTAGGATAAGATAACAAGTCGGCTCGCAGGCCGTCATGAAAAACAATTGACATACAAATGTGGTTTCGGACAATTTGAATCATAAATCATCATTCCAAGTAGCAGAGCTCCATTATATTGTTGCGATTTGTTTCATTTTCCCTCTTTTTTTTTTTGAATAATACAACTAAGGAAAATATAACAGGAGGGTTAGGCTCGCAGGCCTTTGGTAATGACAAACGTCGTTTCAAGACATGTAAGGGGAGTAGAACGGGGAGGTTAGGCTCGCAGGCCTTCAGTAGTAACAAACATAATTTCAGGACATGTTTACGCCTTATGGCCCTCTGTAAGCATATTAGCAGTGTTGTGGGTCAACTTTTATTTTTGTCCCAACGTCATATGTATTATGTAATTCGTTTGTAGTAGACAGCGTCTACGAGCTCTCCCTGTCGCTTATGGGTGTCCACGTTCTGTATGAGGACCTATGGCGGGTGGCCTCGCACGTGATATGTACGTAGTGGGCCTGCGTCATGTCAGTTGCCTATGTATTCGCTGCTCTCATGTCCCGGTATATTAGGTCTGGTAGGGTTTCATGTGCACCCTGTCCAAGCTGCCCTCTCCGTCATTGTGCCGTATGTCTGCTCTCAATTCTGCCGTATCTGAATGTGTGTCCATGGGTAGCATTTACAGTGGTAGTGTGTCTTGTTTGTTTTTCTTCTGGTCGTGTGATCGTGGCTTGTTTTCAGTAAAATCAAATGTAGGTGCTTGTATATGGTATGGAAGGTAAGTGTATTATAGTCACAAGAGTCGTGACCTAGAAGAAGGGAGAGGGAAAAGGGTAAGGTTGCGGGTATTGAACTATGAATTGAGACGTGGGGTCCGCCCCGAGGGCCCGGGCCCCCCCCCCCCCGTGCCACCCTGTCGAATTCTGGACACATATGCGAACCAAGGGCGCCACAGCTCTGCGTGTCTATCCCCTCTGCCTAGTAGAGATGCCTGCATCGCCTCTGCCCCCTGAATGTCCTCCACTCTGCGTATCCATTCCTCCACACCGGGGGTCTCTGTTTTTTTCCAATATATAGGGATCAGAGCCCTGGCAGCGTTGAGTAGGTGGCGTAAGATCGATTTTTTATACCGTGCTATCGGCATTTGTGAAATATGCAGTAGAGCTAGGGCCGCGTTCCACTCGGGTATCTCTTCCAGGACGTCAATTATGTTTTGTCGTATTAACTCCCAGTAGGGAGCAAGAGCGCTGCACTCCCACCAAATATGGATCAACGTGCCCCTTTCCTCTTGGCACCTCCAACAAGTTGGAGGGGTTGGCGGGAAGATCCTGTGGAGGAGCGCCGGTGTTCGGTACCAGGACGCGATGATCTTGTAGTTTGTTTCCTGGTATAGTGAGCTGATGGTGCTCTTGTGTTGCCAGATCAAGGCGTTCTCCCACTGTGTGGGTGTGAAGGTAGTGTTGAGCATGGTTTCCCATTGTCTGCGGAAGGTGTTGTTTTCCGTAAGGTGTCCAACTAAGAGGTGTTGATAAAATATGGAGATTGCTTTTCCCACGGGTTTGCCTTTTTCGCACAATGCTTCAAACCACGTCAGGGTGCGGTGTAGGCGTTCTCTATTACGCATGCGTTTGTAGAAGTGTGTCACTTGCATGTACCTGAATGCTATGAGCTGGTTCCAGGGAGTATCCCCTAGGAGGGTGTCCAGTGCCTTTATGTTGCCGTCCTGTAGTATCTTCATGATTGGGACATATTCGCAGCCTCCTCCGAAAGGGAGGGACGTCGATGTGAGCCCCCCCCCCTATTGCGTCGTTGTAGGTGATGGACAACATGGGGCTTGGCGTGGGTGAAATGTGTACTTGTTCCCTCATGCGTCTCCAGTTGGTGAGCGTTTGTACTACGATATCTTCCTTTTCCCGGTCCAGGTTTGCGTTCACCTGTGTCCCCCAAACCGCAGCCTGTAGATGTGCCCCCTGTTCCTCTTGTGCCAGATTAACCCATTGTTTGCGCCTTTGTGGGTCTGCGTGTAGGTCTAGGATGCATTGAAGGACAGTGGCCTGATGGTACCTTTTAAAATCGGGTAGTGCCAAGCCTCCTCTGTGTCGCGGCAAGCATAGAATGTCATGACGAAGTCTCGAGCGTTCGCCTCTCCATATGTAGTGGATGACCGCTGATTTTAGCTTGGCAAAGAATGATGGGGGTATTGCTAATGGGATCGTCTGGAACGGATATAGGAGTCTTGGTAGGATGTTCATTTTCAAGACTGCGATCCGCCCATGCCAAGATACATGTGGGTATGCCCATTTATTTAGGTCCGCCATTATAGTTTCCAGTAGCGGCGTAAAATTTTGTGAGTACAGGTCGTTCGGGTCTCTCGTTATCCACACCCCGAGGTATTTCATCCTACCGGAGCACCACCTGAAGGGAAACAGAGATGCTAGAGCTGAGTATTCCTCCTCCGGTAGGTTGACGTTAAGTACTTCACATTTGGAAAGGTTAAGCTTGAAACCTGCCAATTTGCCGAAGTATTCCGTCACTGCCATGATGTTGGGCATCGTGATTCTGGGGTTAGTTACAAAAAACATAAGGTCGTCCGCGTATGCGGCCACCTTATGTTCTGTGCCCCGCCAGGAGAGGCCCTGAATGTCTGGGTGTTGTCTGATCGTCTGTAGTAACGGTTCCAGGGAGAGGGCAAACAGTAACGGTGAGAGTGGGCAGCCCTGTCTCGTGCCGTTGGAGATCTTAAACTGTGCTGTGAGCGCTCCGTTTACTCTCACCGCTGCCCTTGGTTCATGGTATAGTGCGCGTATCCAGGTGAGGAGTTTGGGCCCCATTCCCAAGTGGCCTAAGGTGGCGAGCATGTAGGGCCATTTCACCCGGTCAAAGGCCTTTTCGGCGTCCGTGGAAAGCAATAGGAGTGGTTTTCGCATCGCTCTCGCCCTGCGCTGGATTGCGAACAACCTCAGGGTACTGTCACGTGCCTCCCGGCCGGGTATAAACCCCGTCTGGTCTGCGTGTACCAGCGATGGGAGGACCCTTTGGAGTCTGGTTGCTAAAACCTTCGTGAACAACTTGGTGTCCACGTTTAGCAATGAAATCGGGTGGTAGCTGCCGCAGGCCGTCAGGTCTTTCCCAGGTTTTGGCAGTACCGTTATTATTGCTGCTAAAGATTCTTTTCCGAAATTTTCCCCCTCCGCCACAGCATTGATGGCTTTAGTCAGCCAGGGCAGCAGGATCGGCGAGAAGGTCTTATAATACCCGGAGGGTAGGCCATCGGGGCCTGGTGCTTTTCCCGTTTTGGTGGATTTCAGGGCTGCCTGGATGTCTTCCGGCGTGACTGCAGCGTCCAAGTCTCCTGCAACGTCTGGATGTAAGGTTTTCGTCACGGCCTCCCTTAAGTAGTCCTGGGTACTGCCATGTTCGGGTATCCCGTCCATTTCTCCGTCCCGGTCCTGTAGGTTGTACAGTGATTGGTAGTAGCGTCGGAATTCTTCAGCGATTTGGTCCGGGAATGCCGTCGTGGCGCCCGAGGGGAGTCGCAGGGTGCGAACCTGCGTGCGGTGCGTATTGCCTTTCAGGAGCCGTGCCAAGTATTTGCCACCTTTGTTGGCATGGGTGTAGAAGAAGCCCTTCGATTGTTGCAGGGAGCGTAGGTGGCGTTTTGTAAGGAGGTCCCTCAGTTGGCGTCTTGCCTGCATTAGTTCCCCGTATGTTTCCATAAGCTGGGTCCTCTTGTGTTGCTGCTCTAGCTTCGTAATCGATTTGTAGAGGTCTGCCATTTCTCGAGTGGTTTCCCTTTTCCTTTTAGATGCCATCCGAATGAGGACGCCCCTGATAACACATTTGTGGGCCTCCCATATAGAGACCGGAGAGGTTCCTGGCGTGTCGTTTTCCTGGAAGTATCGTATCAGTTCTTCCGATATTTGCCTGCGCACCCCATGATCCAGAAGGAGGGCCTCGTTGAGTCTCCATGTCCAAGTGCCAGGTCGGAAGAGTGGCGATTCGAGTTCAATGGTCACGGGACCATGATCTGACCACGTTGCCGGGTCGATTTTGGCGGAGAGGAGGCGCGTTAGTCCCGCTTGTCTTATGAAGATGTAGTCGATACGCGAGTATCTATTATGTAGCGAGGAGTAGTAGGTGTAATCCCTTGTGGTGGGGTGAAGAGTCCTCCAACAGTCCACAAGATCCATGTCTCCCAGGGTCCGGTGTATGGAGCGTATATGAAGTTGAGTGATGCTGCTATGGCCCGTTGATGAGTCTACGATGGGGTTTAAGGTGGTGTTAAGGTCTCCCCCTAGGATTAGCGTGCCCTCGGAGAATTCTCCGAGTTTGCCCAGTGTCGTCCTGAGAAATTGGGCTTGTCTCTTATTGGGTATGTAAACGGTAGCGAGCGTGTAAAGCATCCCCGCAATGGTCCCTTTCAGGAACAGGAAGCGTCCCTGGTCATCCTGTAGGCTGTCTAGCAGCGTGAATTCCAGATCTCCAGCGATCAGGATGGCCACGCCCGCCCTTTTGGTCATAGGGTGGTTGCAGAAATGGTTAATCGGGTAATGTCGGCTCCGGAGTGTAGGTGCGGCGTTCTTTTTGAAGTGTGTTTCTTGCAATAGCGCGATCGAGACGCGTCTCTTCTTCATGTCTCGTAATATGTGGGTTCTCCGTTCGGGCGCGTTCAGGCCCCGACAATTAAGGGTGAGGACAGTCAGGGGAGCAGGGCGATACGCCCTCGTGTCATTGGGTACATTGCCGTTGGCCATCGCTCGGTGCCCACCCCCGTTGTGGTCAGCCCGTTTCAGGTGCCCGGACCCCCGTCGCGCCCCCCCAGGTAAGAGGGCAGTAGTAGGGCTGGGATGGGAGGGGTATGAGAGAGGGTACAGTGGGTAATAGGGTGGAGAGGAAGGATAGGGAGAGAGAGAAGAGAAGGAGATTGAACAGTTGCCCGACTAGGCGGGTACTGTGACCGGGATAGGAGATATCTCGGTCTGTCAGCCTCTGATGAAGAGGTGGCTCGTGCTACGGACAGTAGCCCCGTGGGTTTGCCCCAGTAACCAGACCAGTAGGTCAAAGCCCGTAGGATGCCGCCGTATATGTGTAAGCACGAGTGTGGTGTGAGGTGAGTGGTCCGCACCTGTCCAAGTTGGAAAGAGTGTGTGTCTTGTTCAGAGAGCTCGTATCCACCGCTACCCGTGGTAGCTAACATTCTAACATGAAATAAAAGATCCATCTCAAACATGTGGCCAAAGCCATAATTAACAATAAAACAACAACATAGGGTACATTTTTTGTAATACAGAACACCTGTGATTGCGTCTATCTCGGCTCCATGGTTGTCTGGCGTGTGCCAGTGGATTTCCCTTGGCCTGCGCCCTGATCCCCCTCACGGGCCCCCCTCAGTTCTCGTGCTGTTGCGGGGCAGTGCAGCATTAATCACATGTGTGCTATAGGGGTTGCCATCAGTCCTTCACTACGTGCGTTGTCCCCCTCTTTCCCATGCGTCACCTTATTGAGTCTCGGGTTGCAGTGAGTGTGTAGCAGTCATAACCCTTCTGAGGTCACCTTAAGCGTCAGCGTTGCGTTCTGTTCCTTATCGTCCTGTAGTTGTCTAAGTCTCGTCTACCAAAGGACTCCGTCCTCCCCTGCAGTCCGATGCGGTCGTGTACGTCCCGGGTGGTGTTTCTGCCAGTTAGTGTGTGAATGTCCCCTGTTAGGCTTCCCTCCTCCCCCCCCCCTTCCCCCCCATTCTTTCGCTTTGTGTCAGTCACTGATTCCTTGCTACTTTCTCTTGCTCTACCTGACCCTGTCTGTCGGTTATGGCTGTTCACGTGTGCAAGTCCTAGTGGTACTTTTTCCTCATGCTACAGCGTGTGCCCTTACTATTGATTGCCTTTATTCTGCCCACCATCCCTGCATGGATGCTCAACATTATATAGCATGCATTGTGAAAAGTGTCCGTAACCCTTTCTCATGTTTCAGGGGCATACGTCCTTTGGGATTCGGGCGTAAGGGCTATTAATAACATAAGTGGTAGTGCACAAGGTGGCGCCATGGTTACGTCTTTTGGTGGTCCGGTGGGTTAGCATTGGCTGGATAGCCTAGTTCTTCCAAGTGTGCATTGGCCCAGTGACCCGGTGCGACCCCCCGCCCCCCAAACCCACACCACCCAAAGGAATGCAGGAGGGGTGTAGGCAGCCACATAGAGGCAGATTGGAGGCCCTCCAGAGTCCCATTGGCCAGCTCCCCTAATAAGGGGCTCCTGCAGATATCCCCGAGTGTGAACAATGCCGCCCCGCGGGGCTCCCCATCGGAGTGTCGCGCCACTGAGGTCTCATGTTGGCAGCCAGATCTCCTTCAATCCCAGCCTCAGAGTCCCAACTCTTGGCGCACTTGTATTTCCCTCCCCTCCCCCATTAACCCCCCTCCCAAAGCCAACAGTATGATTGCTATGTGTACGTGCGTGGGGGGTGGTAGATGATGAAATGGCCGCTGTCCCCATGAGGGTTGCTAGGTAGTGTCGTGTGATTCCCCTTGTTTACCAAGTACTGTTGTGTGGTGGGGGGCCCATATGTAGTTCAGGGGTGGTGAGTTACCTTTCCAGGTGCTGCCATGGGCCGATCATCCGCTTGGTGTGTGGTGTACTGTATTCACTCAGCCTGTTCACCTCTCCCCGGGCGTCTCCGTTGCAAAGGTCCCGGCGGTGATTGCCCCCCTCGTCTGTGGGCTGCTCTTTGTATCCTTGGGACCGGTCTGGAAGCGTCCAGAACCCAGTCCGTAAACTGGATATGCGGTATGTTCAGGGCGTCAAGGAGTCGTGGGATGTCATCCGGCCAGCTGGCCGTCAGCCATTTATCTTGATGTCTGGCCATCAGGGCAAAAGGAAATCCCCATTTGTATTTAATATTGCGTTCACGTAGCGCATTGGTTATTGGTTTGAGTGCTCTCCGGGCTTCCAGCGTGTAAGGAGAGAGATCATTGTACAGGGATACGTGAGTGTCCTGGAAGGGCCATGTTGGGCGTTCCCGGGCTTTTCTCATTATCGCGTCTTTAATCGGGAACGAGTGTAGGCAACAGATCATATCTCTTGGGCCCTCCTCAGCGGAGCGTGGGCGTAGGGCCCTATGTGCCCTTTCAAATTCAAACGCTGGCGGGGTATCAGTTTGCAAGATAGAGCGGAATAAGTTTGTTAATACCTCTTCAGCTTTCTCTCCTTCACCTGCTTCAGGGATCCCCCTTATTCTTATGTTGCATCTGCGGCCTCTGTTATCGAGGTCCTCCAGATTCCTGCGCATGTGTAGGATCACGTCCCCTTGCCTGGCTATGGCGACGTCTGTCGCGTTGATCCTGGTGGAGTTATTTTCTGCCGCCTGTTCTAGGGCCTGGATGCTGCCCGCATGGGCTGTTACCTCTGTACGGAGGCCCGCTATTTCTGCCCTCAGTGCATCCTGTATGGTGGTGGTTAGGGTGAGGAGATCAGCTTTGGTAGCCATAGCTGCTGCTATGCGCCTCAGTTCCCCCTCAATCCTGTCTATGGCCGTGGATTCTCCTCCCGTGGCTAGGGCTGATTGGTGTGCGGCCGGGGCCGGGCTTTCATCCCCGCCGCCATTGCCACGTGGCGGCTGCAGAAAGCCGTCCATCGTACCTTGCTGCGAGCCTGACTGAGGGTCCCTCTGGGCTTGCGGGTGATTGGAGCGGCGGTTACGACCCATTTGTCGTGCTGGCTGATGCGGGATCGCTGGAAACAGGTACGGGTGCGGCGGAGCACGGTGCCTAAGCGTCCATCTTGGTTGGTGTCCAGGCCACGCCCCCCTCGAGGCAAATATTTTTCCACCCATTTTCTCCCTTATTTCTTACTGTCTCTGTTCTCAAGTATGTTTTCATTAGAGTATTGTTTGTGATTACCAGTTGGGAGTTGGGCTTGATTACCTTGCATTTATGTATACTGCACTCGTGGAGGTTTGATTGCCTAGATTTATTGTTATAGTTGGGGCTGTTTTATATGTTCACATACGCTTAATTTATTAAACTATAGTGGGGCTTCGCTTATTTTGTTCACACAATTGTGAATGTATCACTAAGCGCTTTCAAGTTCTTTTTCAGTGTGATCTGATTCACTGAATTTGTTGGCTGTTTACGGTCTGAATATTGTTCTCCTTACTTGTTCCTGGATTATATACTTGATTCTTGTATTACTGTGACATTCTCTTGTTGGGTTGCATCTAGAAAGAGGAGGTGCTTAGGTGTACTGTACTGGCTACATATTTTACTTTTTTTTTTTTATTGGTTCTTTGTGAATGTTTCTTTGCTGCTGTGGTGTGAGTAAAGAGAGATGTGCATGTATGTACGTAGCGGGGAATGTGGTGCGACTAAAAGTATCCCCCCAATAACGACAGACAATGAATATTGGATGAAACAGGCCACAGCATTTATTAAAACTTACAACTGTAGGACTCATCCGAACTTTATCCTTTTCCTTTCATTCAAATATAAAAAAACACATACATATATATATATATATATATATATATATATATATATATATACATACCATAATTTACATATACATTAACACTTATTGCCCTACAGCTTCCAACTTAAATAACCATCCTTGCCAACGAACTTAACCAGATGCCTATGCACCAAAAACTTTACCCACTGGTGTCTCGCCTCCCCCCTCATCCAAACAAAAATTTCCATCATCTTAAATGCTCTACCACCAGCCAGCTTTTTGCTCGGTGGGCACGTCCAATTCAGTAACTTGAAAGCTTACCTTACAGAGCAGGGGAGGTTGAGACCCACCTTGTCCATCTCCTGACATTCCATCTGCTCCCCAACCCTGTTGGCAAGGACATGCTCCCCGCCACAAACTCCGCTGTTTTAAACCTAAAATCAGCGGGGAGCCCCACCCAAACCAACCAAGGCCTGTTCCACCGCTTCCTGGATAGCAAGATTAAAGAGGTCAAGCCCGACCTCCTGAGGTGAACGCCATCACTCCTGAACAAATAAGCCGTCAGGATTACTAGTTGATCCAGCACATAGCATTGTGTGACACAGATGACTAATAGGTAATGTATTACCGGGCCTTAGACTTAACGTACTAAAGAGTAGTCAGGATACTTGCCGAGGTCAGGGGATACAGAAAGAGACACAACGATAAGGGAAAGCCAGAAGTCAAGGATATCAGAATACAGGGAAGTCAAAATCAAAGTCAAAAAACAGAATAACCAGAATCAATAACAGACAACCACAAGGGAAACCACGACAGGGCACTGAGCAGGATGAGAACTGGGCCTAAATACCCCTCCTCTAGATCTGCCCAAAGGCATTTACCAGGATCCCATTTGCATAATTGCTGCTCAGCATTAACCCTTCTGTGGATTTGGTGTTGCTCGGCACAACTTTTCCTGTGTGGACAGTAAATGCCATTAACCACATTTTTATAAGCGGATGAATACGTGACACCGCCTCCCGCTCAAACACCCTATGGCGCACCAGAATCCCTTTTAACCCTAACACGAACTTAGAGACCCTCTAGTTCAATTTAACCCGCCAACGTTCCATCGCTTGTTGATTATGGGCCCGCTGCCAGTAGTTTCGTGAAATTAACTCCGACCAGACCAGTCGAACGTCCGGGAACAAAACCAATACCCGCGCTAAATACCTCTTAATTGCGTTTCCCAACCCGCAAATAGGCATAGTCCCAAGATCACAAGAACACTAGGTGGACCCAAAAGCCGGGCAAGCTGAACTAGCTCAGGGAGGAGCCGGACCCACTTCATACCTCTATTCCCAAACCAGCGAACCTCCGCTTCAGAAGGTGCTAAACCCAGCAGCTCGCCTCCCGGACGGACCACCGCCTGGCCCAGAAGACATAGGAGTGTCCGATCACCCAGACCCTGGGGGGACTCCCATCTAAGGAGAAAAACATCAATTTAGGAGGCGGGAAGGACGAACATATGAAACAAAATGCCCAGATGCCCAACTCCCAATCCTCTGAACCGCTTGCGCCGACATACACAGCCTAGAAGCTTCAGTGGCCGCGCCAATCCTAAATGAATGCCCACCAAATTCCTTACTGTCAACCCCTAGTACCTCCAATCGAGAACAAAAAACTCGAATAAATTGAAAATGAGACAGAAAACTCCCATCTTCATGGACCAAAAGGGGGCCTGAAGAAACCGGGCGCAGCTTGCAGAATTCCAGAAAGGAAGCAACCGGGCAAATATATGAATCAGGGACAGCACCCAACCGCACCCATTTACCCTTTCCAAGGACATCCGTTTTTGAGTGTCGGATCAGAAACTAAATCCGCCTCGGCTCGCACTGAACGTCGGCAAAGAACCCCCCCCCCCCCCACAGCTGTGCCTACTAGGGCTCACCAGTTCCTCAATACGCATTGCCCCAAAGAATGCCAGGGAATAGGCCAACTTAAACAGCCGGGCCTCAAACACCGAGTAACAGACCTGCGGGAGCACCACGCAGAGTCTCGACAGAAGCACTGCAGAAACCTGCCGCCGCGCATCTACCGAAGTAGCCCGGCATCGCAGTCCCTTAAGCACCTGACACACAACAAACTCTTTAGTTGAATCTTCCCACCCGCGCAGCTTAAACAGGAAGCTAAGACCGGAGAAACGTGCAGAGATTGCAGAGGGAGACTTACTCTCGGATTTCCAACGGTCCAAGAGCTGCAGTAGCCCCCTCTCATTGCTCCCATTCACCCCACACCTTACTGTAGCGATTCCAGGTGGCCTTGGAAACCGATCCACGGACCCATTCCATCACCCTGCCTGACCAAGCGACCAGATGTCCACCAGGCAAGGCTTCCCCACCAGAACCGCCTGCGGGGCGACAGCCCGAAACTCCAACCACTGTGAACAAGAGAGCATCCGCCATCACATTGTGAACTCCCGGTATATGCTCTGCCCTACAATACACATTGAGACAAAAAAATCAGAGTACCAACCACCTAAGCAAGCGAACCACCGAAGGGGAGGAGGCTGTCAGCCGATTACTGGCCTGAACAACCCCCAAATTGTCGCAGTGAAACACTACCCTTTGATCCTGAAAACGTGAACCCCAGACCTCCACTGCCACCAAAATGGGGAAAAACTCCAAAAAGGCCAGATTCTTTGTGAGCCCAGAGACATGCCAACTGTCCGGCCAAACGGCGTACACCAACTAGAGCCCAGAATGGCCCCAAACCCCACCGAGCCAGCCGCGTCCGTAAATAGGTGGAGGTAGGCGTTAGAAGCTTCCGACCTTTGCCAGTAGGACCGGCCATTTTATGCAGCCAAGAAGGAGTCCCACACCGCCAAATCCTCCCGCAGCGGCCTAGTGAGTTGAATGAAATGGCGAGGCCTGGAGACCCCGGCCGTCGCTGCAGCCAGACGCCGGTTAAAGAGCCGCCCCACGGCATGATCCGACAGGCAAAATTCAGCTTGCCCAGGAGCGACTGCAGGCAGCGCAACTGAATCTTGCGCCGCCCAATGGCCAAGGCCACCTCACGCCAGAAGCCTTGAATCTTTTCCAAAGGCAAGCGGCATTCCCCTGCCAAAGAGTCAATCTCAATGCCCAGAAAGCTGAGACAAGTGACCGGGCCCACCGTCTTGTCGTGTGCCAATGGGACCCCAAACCGATGGAACACCTCACTCAGAACCCGCAGCAGCATTGCACAGGCTAGCGAATCGGCGGGACCCACACAAAAGAAATCATTGAGATAGTGTAGCAAGGAGTCTATCCCAGCTTCCTTCCTCACCACCCAGTCCAAGAATGTGCTGAAGCATTCAAAGTAAAAGCAGGATATGGAACAACCTATAGGGAGGCACATATCCACGTAATACATGTCTTCAAAAACACAGCCCAGAAGATGGTGACATTCCGGGTGCACCGACAGCAAACGGAAGGCCGATTCCACATCAGCCTTGGCCAACAAGGCCCCAGGGCCCGTGGCCCTGACCATGGCGACAGCCCCGTCAAATGACCCATAAGACACTCGGCAGAGTTCCGAAGAGATGTCATCATTCACCGAACTCCCCAGGGGGTATGATAAATGGTGAATCAGACGGTATTTCCCTTGCTCCTTTTTGGGCACCACACCCAGGGGGGAGACCAGCCATCCGACCCAACAACACCTCCTTACTTAGTTTTTCCTGAACCACCCATGGGAATTCCTTGACTGACCAAAGGTTCCGAACCAGAGGGGAAGGGGGATGACAAGTGAAAGGAAGCCAAAACCCATGCTCAAATCCATCCAGTAGGATGTTGGCAGCCCAACGATTCCTATAACTGGCGAGCCAAGGGCGCATCTCGCTTACGACCACAGTCGTCGTCTCCCTTTGACCCCAAATCTCCTTTCTCGACAACTTTGCCCCGCTTGAAGCAGTGGGAGACGGGATGGGCTCCCCCGCAGATGGAACATTCATGCTTGAACCGGCAAGATGCCCCCCATTTGCAGTGACTGTTGTTGAATTCCCAACAACAGCCTGGCCTCTGATGTGCGGCCGGTGAGGAGGAGGACCCACACCCCACCCCCGAGAGGACGAGAACCCACCCTGCTGGGGGGGTTGGGCGAGTCATAATGGAGAGCCAGAGGCCAATGTCCATCTGGTCCCACGAAATGGAGGGGC
The DNA here is from genome assembly GCF_036172605.1 of Pelobates fuscus. Lineage (NCBI taxonomy): Eukaryota > Metazoa > Chordata > Amphibia > Anura > Pelobatidae > Pelobates > Pelobates fuscus. The sequence goes on along the minus strand of NC_086317.1, from coordinate 253,301,735 downwards.
GCACTGCCAACCCTTGATGGAATTGCTCGTCATATTTCCACCACCCCAGACCGCCATAGGTACGACAAGCATTCCAAATTCCCCAATTACACTGGCCAGGATCGCAAACGCACAAATCCAATTCCCGAAAGTCTTAGGAATCTTCCGGTACCGGTGGGTGGCCATAGCAGGGGTGCCAGCATGGCCACCCACCCCGGGAGAGGGAGACCCCGTGACCCCAGAAACAGCCAAAACCTCCTGTGGCTGCAGCGCCGAGGACCACACCGACCGAAGCTGACCAGCTAATAGGGGGGCCCTACCCAGCTTGCGCACCCTGCTCCCAGTGATCTATTAAACCCCTAAGCCCTGACAGAACCCCCCCCCCCCCAAGAGAGGAACCCCGAGATTGAAAAGAAGAAACTTTAGTAAACTCACCAGCCGATGCCCGAGGAACCTCCCGCGGCAAAGGAAATTAAGATGATCCAGGCAGGACAGAGTTAACTCCATTTTCAGCACTGCTCAGCCTTGCAGCAGTACCAGGCGCCATCTGCTGGACGGTCCCAGGAACAGCAGCCACTGCAGCCAGATCCTGTGAGAAGAGCCATGTAGAGGAGGTAAGCTCACACCCTGCAGAGTAAAGGGTGTGATGATGGTGGTGATCAATATATCAAGGACTTTTGATTAACAGCACCTGTCTGCTACTTAGCCTCTTAATTCCCATGGAAGCAATAAAGGTGTACTTAGTTTTTTACATGACTTCTCCATTTTGGCTTTGTTTTTGTTAAATTAATTATGATGCGGTGTAATATGTCATGTCATCTGAGCTTGTATTTACCTAACTTTAAGACCTGCTAAGGAATGGATGATTGTTATTATGTCCATGTAAAACCATAGAATTTAAAGACGATGTACTTCCTTTTTCCCATGACTGTACATCTTTGTATTCCTAATGCTATAGTGTAACTTTAACCCCTTAAGGACACATGACATGTGTGACATGTCATGATTCCCTTTTATTCCAGAACTGAGTCTAGTGACAATGACTTTAATTTATTGTTATCAATATTAATAAAGCTGTGGACATATTGACCCATACATCAGTGTCAGTGTGTTTTGGGGTAAGTTTTTTGGGGGGGGAATTCCACCTGCCCATATGGCGACTATGCGCCTGTCATGTGCTTAACCCCTTAAGGACACAGCTTCAAAAGCTTCTCTTACCCTTAAGGACACAAGCAATTTTTGCTGTTTGTGTTCAAACGCAATTTGCATCTCTGTCATTTATTGCACCAACACATATAATATAGCATTTTTTTAGAGGGCAAACAGGGCTTCAATTTTATGTCACATATACATAGATAAATTCTCATTAATTATAAAAAAAAATGCCAATAAATGAGAAAAGAAACAATAATAGCATGTGCATAATATGTCCAGCTTAGAAAAAGTAATTCAAAATTAATTTATGTGTCTTGATTTATAGAGTATATAATAGGTATAGGATTTCAGCTTTTTTTGAAAGTTACAGGTCACAAAATAAAATTTTAATGTGAAACAATTTTAGAAGTTGGTATGTTTGTCTTGTAGGTTTAGTAGCCATCACAGAAAACTAAATTGTATTTAGTCCCCTATATGGCTAGGTGTCACTACCTCGCAACTTGCATATATAACTTGGTTAAACAACATTTAATTGAACTGGTATAAACGTTTACTGTACACTTTTAACGCCAATCCTACATAGGGTTTTTTTTCTGAAAAATCAGTTTTGCGTTAGATTTAGTTATTTGTTACGTAAGGGTTGTTGGTATTGGTTTACTTCCAACACATTTTGTAGTAGGTTTACAATACTGCCAAAAGGATCTATACATGGTTTTTACGTTCCACGTAAACACTTTCATTGTATGTTCTCGTTGAAATAGTTTTAATTACCTTAAATTTCCGTCTTCTCCAATATAACTACTCTCCCAGTTCTCCACCATTCCACTCTCCGTTAAATTTTCCATATACCAGTTGTCCTTGCAAGGTTCATCACTTGATACGTACATCACTTATCTGTCTCCAGGCTATCCTAAATTTATATCAGGCCAACAGGGGCCTACATATCGGGCGATTACCAGCCAACAAATACAGTCTCGTTACAGATTCACAATTTACATACATTCTAGAGTTTAATCATTATTAGAATTTTATTATGACATATGCTGTATTTTTTTATTCTCATGTTATATGCTGTTACACGTATGTATGACTCCTGGTTAATTCTAGTCACTTACACTAATCTTCTTTTCAACAGTATTACCCCAGTCGACTACTTTATTTACCCCTATATTGTTTGCAACATATTTGTTGGTTTGTCACTGATATGTTTACAACAATTTTACCTTAGGCCCCGTACGGTGCATGAATTCGGCAGACTCCAGTTTATGATTGTACAATGTACTCCTCCTGCTTTTATAAGGTATTTCAATTTGGACCTTTAGTGGTCACCTATAGTTCATTGTCACCAAGTCTTGCTATTCTATACTACCCACATTACAGGTAAGTAGTTCATCATTGCATCTATGCTTATGTTGACAGATTGGGTTCAATCGATCAGGTATCACTCAGCCTTATCACTCCTATAGGGTATGCAATAAACCCTTATTCTCAGGACGTCAAGAGGCTTGGCTCTTTATACTTGACCCATGCATGGTCCACCCTACGTATACATTCTACCTTTTTTTTTTTTTTTTCAATTCATGTTTTTATTGGTGTTTTATATAAGACATTGATAAACATACTATATATTGTGATTACAATAATGTAAATGAGAATACAACAATGTATAAAGAAAATACAGTAGTACTGTCTGCAACATTTGATCAACGTTGAATAAGATAAGATGAATAAGATAAGATGAATAAGATGCATATGAATAAGATGAGACCTGCACTATTGTGCCTTATGCCAATACCCACTGGCCTCTTGCTCTTTGCTCTGCAGCTTAGTCTCGTAGCTCTCTAAACAATTTGTCTATCTGCAGCGCTTTACTTGTAGGGTTCTGTGCGCTGTTTCTGGGTGTTGGAGTCAGTCTCTTGATGCCGGCGCCTAGTAGCCTGTCTGGCTTGCGATTGGTTCGCGTGGAGTATTCCGTCTCTGCTGTTGGTTCTGTGGGTGGTGGGGTATCTGTATTCTGCGGTTTCCCCAAGTCAATGAGCCTCAAAAAGCCGTCAGTCTCCCTTTGATGTAAGTGTGTTGCTCTCACCATTGATGTCTGTGATTAGGGATCCGTCCATACCCCAGCGGTACTTGATAGCGGCGTCTCTCAATTTCCGGGCTATGGGTGCTAACTTTCTTTTTTCCAGTAAGGCCGAGAACGGTGTATCTGGGAATACCGCCACTCTGTGTCCTGCATGTTGCACTGTGCCCAGCTCCCTGGATCGGGTCAGTACGGTGGCTTTCGCGGAAATGTCACGTGTGACTATTATAATGTCTCTGGGTGCATCTTTAGGTGCTGCCGCTGATTTGCGCACCCTAAATGCTGCATTAATCAAATTGCCGGTCGGAACAGGGTTTATGCCCATGGTTGCCATGAGGTCTTGGGTGTAAGTCAGGAGCTGCGCATCCTGTACTGTCTCAGGTACTCCTCTAAGGCGCAGGTTTTTTATCCTGTGCCTTGCCTCCATGGTGGTCACTGTGCGTTTTAGGTCTTGTATCTGGGTCGTAAGATCCTTTTGGGCTTGTTCCATAGCGCAGATTTTGCTGTTTCTGGAAGCCTCTCGGAGTTCCAGGCCTTGGACCGCACGGCACACATCTGCCACTTCCGTTTTTGGAGATCTTCTCTCCATATTTGCCGCATTTCTACCAGCAGCCTCTTGATATCTCCCTTTGTGGCTGGGGTCCCGTCATCCCCGGAGTCTGGCGTTTCGGATCGCTCTCCTGAACGGGGTGAGGGTATATCCTCCTCCTCAACTGAGGATTCTGAGGTGCAGCAGGCCGCAGGCGCCATCTTGTGTCTCTGGGAGGGTGTAAAAGCTTGCCGTATGTCGGGTTGTCTTGGTGTAGACAGGCCCTGAGGCTTCTTGTGCTTCTTCCCCATAGTCTCTTCGTGGGGGGGGATAGCTTTTTCAGCTGGGTTTGTAGTCGCTTTCTCGCGGTTTTGCCGTTTTTAGTCTATTTTCCGAGCGGAGCTCTGCATGAAGACGTCCGCTCGGTTTAGTCGCTGGCTACGCCCCCCACATTCTACCTTCTTAATCAATTATGTTTCCATGCTCATTTACATTCTCTCTCTACATTTTCTGTCTAAGGGGAATCAACTTCTCTCACTTTGGCTGTTACGTTTGTATAGAAGTACCTCACTTGTTCTCCCTAATCTTCACAGGTATACTGTAATCTTGTTCGTTGCTCCTCTGTTTATGGATATCAGATTGACGTTTATTACTCATAGGTCACAGTCAGGCTTTTCCCTTACAGCCTAATACGTGCACCTTTTTCTATTACTAAGGGTAAGCGGAGTTACATCCTTCCTTCCACTTTCCATATTATCTATGCATGCTTCATAGTAACCTGTTTGCCCTATCTCTGTAGGGTGTACTTTCCAGGTCTCGCTCTTAGAGACCATCTTGTTTACCAAGTAAGGTACGTTAACCATTACGGTCAAATACGATATGTTTCAAACCCCGGTACGGGAACAGTGAATTAACCTTTAGGTTTAGGTGCTGGTCTGGGGGGGACGGGGTATAACCTTACAGCTTTCATACTACCCCGATCTCAATTTCAACTATGTTCAACTTGCACCCATCATCAACATATATCCGACAAAATCCCAGCATTTACAGAAGCTGGTTATGGATTTATGTTACTCGCACAGTCACTATTCTATCACACTCGTTCTATAATTACAAACGACTTACATCAGGACATTACAGTTTTTAGTAGGTTAAGTTTGAGCGTCC